>NC_069504.1:849951979-850211979 GCF_027579735.1 Bombina bombina | reverse complement strand
GCTTAGTCTCTTCTCTCTTATTCCTAAGGCTAACAGATTTTTTAAAGTTATTTCTAAACATTAAAAACATTACCTTTTAAAAAAAAAAAAACAGTAAAACACACCACCCACACAACCAAACCCCCCAAATAAAACCCTAACTAAAAAAAAAATAAGCTCTCCATTGCCCTGAAAAGGGCATTTAGCTCTTTTTCCACCCAAACCCTAAGCTAAAAATAAAACCCACCCAAAAAAACCTTAAAAAAACTAACACTAACCCCCGAAGATCCACTTACAGTTTTGAAGACCAGACATCCATCCTCAACGAAGCCGGGAGAAGTCTTCATCCAAGCGGCAAGAAGTCCTCAACAAAGCCGGGAGAAGTCTTCATCCAAGCGGCAAGAAGTGGTCCTCCAGACGAGCAGAAGTCTTCATCCAGACGGCATCTTCTATCTTCATCCATCCGGCACGGAGCGGCTCCATCTTCAAGACATCCGGCGTGGAGCATCCTCTTCTTTCTATGGTCGCTGAAGAATGAAGGTTCCTTTAAATGACGTCATCCAAGATGGCGTCCCTTGAATTCCGATTGGCTGATAGAATTCTATCAGCCAATCGGAATTAAAGGTGAAAAAATCCTATTGGCTGATCCAATCAGCCAATAGGATTGAGCTTGCATTCTATTGTCTGTTCCAATCAGCCAATAGAATGCAAGCTCAGTCCTATTGGATGCAATATTGCCTGCTAATGCCAGGTTTTTGTAAACCTGTAATACCAGCGCTGTAGGGAGGTGAGCGTTGACAATAACTTGCAAGTTAGCACCGCACCGCTCATAACGCAAAACTCGTAATCTAGCCGTATGTTTACTATAAAATAAGCATTAACCGTAGCAAACTGAACACTTTTGATAATACTACTGGCACTTTAGCAAATATGTTTTGTTTTTTAAAAAGACATGTTGTACAGTACATTTGGCACTTAACTCTATAGCAGCAAACAACATGTGTGCCTTTATTTATTACCTAAACTTTATTCATTTCAACATCAATAGCACACATAGCAATGCTTTTTACCTTTTAATGAAATTAACTGTTTTAGTGCCAAAGGAGATGGGCAATTATGTACAAGATTCTGGAGCAGCAGTCATAGCAAGAAATTTGTTCACCACTTATGGAACCAGGTATAGTATGAGAAATAGCAAATTATATGCATAGGAGGAAGACCACAACTGCATATATTTTAGTTATCTAGTCTGTTTATTAGTAGGTACTGATATCTTTTCAAGGTAATATATAAAGGGACTTGAACCTCCCAGTCTTTTAGAGTAAGGATAGTTGTCTTTCTCTAATTTTGAGGGAGCAGTTGCTTGGAGCTTTTTCTAAAGTTTGCATATTAATTTGGTTTAAGATTAGATAAGAAAGGAAGATCTAAACTAAGTAATGTTACACTTATGGAGCAGGTCCATCATATTTGATTTAGTTTATAAGCCATGTGAGTTTCAATTGGGCTGCAGCTGAGTATAACTTTTTACACAGAACTTACTCTGCTGAGCTGAGGAAATTGTGAGGTAAAATATCTTCCTTTTTTACATAGAGATGCTCAGGTGATATTTTCCTGTCAGCTTTTTACAGTTATGCTGCATCAGTTTCAAGTGATTTAGCATATGAGTATTATGTTCCTTTAATTAGTCTCTCATGAAACAGGCCTCCTAGTACACAAATGGATCTATCTCTGGGATATTATTTGATATGAACGATTCCTTAATAATCTTCTCATTTTAAGTATGTTAAATAATTTGCCTCAGGAAGGGACTTACAGGGGTGTATAACCTTTTTATGTTACAAAAGACCACAGAATCATCTGCTCCAGATAGGAATATGTTGGGAAGATTGTAACAAAGATAATGATAGGTCAACAGCTATGTGTAAAATCATTCCCTAGGTAAATTAAATACTGTCTTCTCGTTTTTATGTCTGCAGCTCACTCTTACCAGTAACGCTGGGCAATGTGGACGTGGTTACTGCTTGGTGTCAGCTGCAGCAGCTCTCCTTCTTCTTTCCTGCTAAGCAGGAAATGTTTCAGAGCGTTGCCATGGTAACCCACGGCAACGCTCTGATTTAAAACTTTACTCAGTCTGGAGGGAGGAGTAATGTAGGAGTAGACATCAGATGAAGAAGGGGGGCCGCGCAAATTTTTTTTAAAAAAAAAGTTTAAAACAAATTGTGCTGAAGCTGGGGCCCCCCTGTTGTAGGACCTCCCAGGGGCCCGGTCGCAACCGCGACTGCTGCACCACCAGTAGTTCTGCCCCTGAACACTACATATCTTAGTCTATATTTTACGCTCTCTTCCTTTACGAGCTAGTCTCTTCAGATGATAACCTCCCCCCCCCCACATCCTATATTTTGTTATGCCATTTGACTATTACTATCTCTTACGATATTATATAATATTGTAATTATAGGATAACTATATATACTTAGCAGTGCTTATCCGCTGAAAAATTTCCCCCTTTCCGCCACTTCTACTCCATTTACAATAAAACATGAGACCTTCACTGTATTTGGGGCTTCTGGATACCTAGAATGTGAGCACAATTCAGATTATTATAACCTTGGTGACTAAATAATCTTGATTTTATTAAAGACAGGAGGCAAGTATTTTGCATATTTCTTTACTGAAACCAAAAACAGCAGCAAAGAAAAAACAATACAGAAGAATAAATAACATAGCAACAGTGAACAACCAATCAGGATACAGCATAGTAATAAACTGTCCAGAACAATCTAAGTCCTTCCTCTTTTCTTTGATGAATCTCCTGAAAGACTAGAAGGGAACGAACATCAATAACGTCCTGCGAAGAAAGGAATACAAAGCTTCGTGGGAGGTCCTAGCAGAGACTCCAACGATAGATGGAAAACCCAATTCTACTGAATTAAACTGTAAGGAAAAAAGAAAAAATGACAATAATAACTGTTCTCCTAAATACAGAACTATAAGAACATCACCATGAAAATGAAATAAACATTTTAATACCAATTCCCTGATATATATATATATATATATATTTTAATTTTTTTTTTAACTACACAGGGAGAGGCAAAGAAGAAAGGGTGGGAAAATACTCGCCTCCTGTTTTTAATAAAATCAAGATTATTTAGTCACCAATGTTATAATAATCTGAATTTTATGTCAAGACAGGAGGCTTCATATTTTGTACGTTTAACGCAATAGAAGTAATGACTCAGAAGCATGAAGAATGGGTTTAAAGTAAAAACGAGAAAAAGTAGTTGAAGAAGACCAATCTGCGGCCTTAAGGATGTCTTGAAGGTTACTGCCTGCTAAAAGAGCTTTGGATGCAGCCGCACTCCGAACACAATGAGCTCCAAAAGAAAGGTCAATGCCTGCAGAAAGCATAAGCCAACAAACCCATCAGGCTAATAGAGCGGTAAGCTTTCCCTTGGGAAAAAAGTTCAGAAAGAAATTTTACTATACAAACTACAGGAGCTGAAAAGGGATCAACCTGCCTGCGAGAACACCAACTAACCCATGACGCTCAGGCTGAAACGTAACATTTTATTCTCGAAGGAGAAGTTGAGCGTCTCTAGAAAGGCCCTCGGAAGACCAGGATCCCCTGAAATCTGCCAAGCTAGCAGGGGAAGGCGTCCCCGGAGAATGAGGGGATGAGGGCCGCCTTTCGGGTCTGAAAGTATGTCGTGCCGATTGGGTAGAAGAAGAGGCGGAGATACCACCATCTCCAGAAGGAGCGGGAACCAGGGCTGCATCGGCCTAAAGGGGGTAATCACTGTCAGGGAACATTTGAACCTCCTGACCGCCCAGAGGGTCCTCATGATGAGAGAGAAGGGGGGAAAAGCGTAAGCTCCGGACTGAGGCCAAATCTGCAGGAACGCATCCGAAGCCTTGCTCCCCGGGTCTGGAAGCCAGCTGAAATAACGAGGTAACTGATGATTGATCCGGGAGGTGAAAAGGTCCACTGAAAAGGGACCAAATACTCCCTGAATTTTAAAAAAAATAGGGCGAAGAAGACGCTAATTGCTGGTGTCTCTCCAAAAACGAACCAGTCCGCGACAGTATGGGAAACTCCAGGGATATATTGAATATATATATCTGAAGCAAGATCTGATAGCATCTTGGATGATCATATCTCCTAATCGATTGATGTATTGGACCGCAGATATGTTGTCCATACGGAGGAGGATGCAGCAATCCGTAAATTGTTTGGAAAAAGAGCGAATGGCAAAAGAACCCGCCAAAAGCTCTAGACAGTTGATGTGTAAAGTCTGTTCCAGAGGGGACCAAGATCCCCCGGTCACAGAGGTCTCGAAGGACGCTCCCCAACCCAGAAGACTGGCATCTGAGGAGAGCAAAAAGTCTGGCGAGGAACCAAAGATAGCCTTGCCGTTCCAAGACTCCATGTGAAGAAGCCACCAGGACATCTCTGTACGGACTTCCTCGTTCAAGCAAATCATCTGATGATATGAACGGCATTCTCTGTAGGACTGAATCTTCATTCTCTGCATGGCCCGGTAATGCAGAGGGGCTGGAAAAATCACCTGAATGGAAGAGGCGAGGAGCCCAATGATTCTGGAAAGCTGGTGCATAGAAACCATGGTAGACGCCAGCACCTCTCGAATTTCCAATCTGATCTTGTCGATCTTCTCCTGAGGGAGAAGGAGCAGACCTGAGGCAGAGTCTAGGAGGAAACCTAGAAACTCTACTTTCTGAGAGGGAATCAAGACCGACTTTTCAGAATTGATAACAAATCCTAGCCCTTGAAGAAGGAAGTTGCGTCTAAGTGACGAAGGAGGGAAGTACAATCCTCTGCCATGAGGAGAATGTCGTCCAGGTAAATGATAAGGCGTATGCCTTTGCCTCTGAGGGCTAAAATGACGGGCTTTAGAAGTTTGGTGAAACACCAGGGAGCCGAACTGAGGCCAAAAGGAAGGCAAGTAAATTGCCAGATGCTGTCCTCCCAGAGGAATCTGAGGAATTTCCGATGGTCTGGAGACACTGGGACCATAAGATAAGCATCTGTCAAGTCTAGGCAGACGAACCAATCTCCAATACGGAGTAGGTCCCTGAGCATGTGGATACCCTCCATCTTGAAATGGCGGTATACCACAAAGTAATTTAATTCCCGTAGGTTGATGACAGGACGAAAACCACATGTCTTTTTCTTGACGAGGAAAAGGTTGCTCAGAAACTCTTCTTGTGGGTTAGAAACCTCTTCTATAGCACCTTTGAGAAGAAGAGATTGAACCTCTAAACCAATAAGGTCTGTACCTGATTTTGAAAGATTCGGGGGCTTTGGGGGACAACTCTGGAAGGGAGGGGAAATGAAATCTAGTCTGAAACCTCTCACTGTGTGAGCAATCCAAGGGTCCTGAGAAATTGAATCCCACGCATGGGAAAAAATGGGCAGTCTGCCTGCAAAGGGAGATACGGGGAAAGAAGTCAGGAGTAAAGGAGGTGTACTCACTCTGGGTAGCGGGAGGGCCTGGAGGTAGGGCGGGTCTGGGAAGGGCCGATCTGGTCCTGACTGTTCGTGCTTTCGGAGGGAAGAGAGCTCTCTGAGGGTAGGTGGGGTACTGCTGGAGGGCGACTGCTTGACGTTGCTGCACCATGAATTGTTGACGGCCGGGCAGACGACCCCTGAATCTGCCGACCCTGCCAAAAACCCGATTAGAGGGATTAAAAACTCTCCTAAGGGAGGCCTGAATCCTGTCTATAGAAGTAAAGGTGGAGACATAATGCCTCATAATATCCAAAAAAGGTTCTCCAAAAAGAAGCCCATTGGAGAACAGCCAACCTAGGGTTAATTCTCAAGAGGACAGATCTTTTGCGCTCAGTAGAAATGGCTACATTGGAGTTGCCAAGGAGGCAGAAAGCCCGGAAAGCCTATTCATGGATGGCGAAAGGATCCGAGGAAGAGCTAGACAAAAGGGCTTCATCCAAAAGATGTAAAATCTGAGCCAAAGGACCCAATATGTCCAGAAGTTTATCCTGAACTCCTCTAAGAGCTTTGTCTATGCCTTTCCTGGGATCATTTCCCCTTCTAGTTAGAAAAGTGGCCATCTTAGCGTCAAACTCAGGAGTTACAGATTCCCTACCAGGGAGGGAGGGTCTGTGGCATTCCGTCCGTAACTTATTGCAATCTTCACGATCTACAGGTTTGCGCAGAGACTTTTGCAAAAAATGTGAAAGATGAGGAGCTAATGCCCAGTCAGAAGACCTGGGGTGTTTAATATGTTTAGGGTTAAATATGGGGTTCCCAGCCGGGTCCACCAATTTGTCCTCTTGATGAATATTAGCTGACCGGGAGCGAGAAGCCTTAGCCTGAGGAACCGCGGAATGAAGCTCTAGGTCTGATTGAGGATCAGCTTCCCAATCTAAGTCTGGAAAAGATTCCAGATAGTCCTCCATATCAAAATTCTCAGAGTCTGAGCTCTTGGGCCCCACTTGCACACCCTGGGGGGAAAGGGTTCGTTTACCCCGTTAAGCCTCTGGGGAGGAGGTTCTTACACCCCTATGTGAAACGCCCGGGGGAGGGACTTGGTATTTTAGAGCTTTGCCTTTATGAGGGGCAGGGCAAGAATGAGCTTTCCAGTGACGTTTGCGTGAAACTGGAGGGTCAGAATCGGTGGATGAAGATTCCTCAAAATGAGGGGGTTGGGGTTCTTCTAAGACCTTCTCAGGTGGGAGAGAAGGAAGATTCTGTTTAAGGGCCGTAGCTATGGCAGAATTAATATATGCAAATAAATCCTCTTTGGACTGAGAGGCAGAAGGGGAGGGGTCAATGACAGGGTCGGCAGACTCCATAGTAGCGATAGAGAAAAAAATTGTATTTTAGCTTTGATCTAAAAGTAAAAAATAAATAAAATAAAATAAGAATCAAAACCTTTATTAAAATAAAATACAAGAAAAAACATAAGAAATATAAAAATATTTAACTTTATTTTTTGAATTTAAATATATATTCCTTTGGAAAAGAACCACTGACCTTGTGATTCCCAGCCTAATGTTAAACCACTAAGCCATATTTAAGTTGCTTGAAAAAATGTCATAAACAAAATATATATGTAATAAAATGTAGGAAAAAATCTGAGCTTTAACAATTTATAAGTTAAAAATTTGCCTCAGAATGCAGGTAAATCTGAGCTTTAACAATGTATAAACTATAAATTTGCCTCAGAATGCAGACCGCATAGAATTTTAAATATTTGGTGGGAAGAAAAACCAAGAATGGCCTGTGAGTATTTACCTCACTAACATAGCTATTTCAATTTGTACTTAGATTAAAATATAGACAAACTAATAATTAAACTACCGCCACACCATCGATCCAACACCGCTATTGGCAGCTCACACATCCGACCAGATTGAAATAATCACTGGTTAGATGCGTGTCCGCGAGCTCCGAGCAGCACCGGACCCTGAGTGGCAGATTGAGACTACGCGAGACACGGGAGGGCCGTGGTCCGGTGAGGAAAAATCAAAGCAGTCCGTTTAGGAAGAGGCTGCTCCGGTAAGGCAATGATAAAGACACTGGGACTCGTTTGTCCGTTACACATCAAATACTTTAGGCTTACTAAAAGTAAAACATTAGAACGTCTGGAAAATTATCCTAGAAAATTAGTAAGTATCATAATTGGCAAAGAAGTCTTAAACTAAACATAAGCTATGCTAGTTTTAGTTATAGGCAGAGAAAACAATTTAGACAATAAAATAATAATAATGAATAACAAATTATGTTTCAAGATATGATTTACAAAAAGATAAAGTAATACGTGACCTGCTGTCTTGAAAGCCGCAAAGAAAAGAGGAAGGACTTAGATTGTTCTGGACAGTTTATTACTATGCTGTATCCTGATTGGTTGTTCACTGTTGCTACGTTATTTATTCTTCTGTATTGTTTTTTCTTTGCTGCTGTTTTTGGTTTCATTAAAGAAATATACAAAATATGAAGCCTCCTGTCTTGACATAAAATCTTCTATTATACTTATTTACCTATTAGGTGTCCAGTGAGACTCTAAGTTAAGTTATATGTTAAACAATAAGGGTCTTCCTAGTAGCTAACGAGATTTCTTTATGGTTCAGTAACCACACACACACACACATACATACATACATACATATATATATATATATATATATATATACACATACACATACACACACACACATACATACACACACTGAGTAGAAAAAAATAAACTAAAAAAAAAGACTATGCAATTAACTAGTGCTACATAGTTCAGATAGCACATTCAATGAAAATGGTGTCAAATAATTATTTACATACATTAGAAAAATAAGGAAAACACTCCAGCAGTCATTATAGAGTTGTGGAGGTGAGAGGGCAGACTTACATCTCTTCTGTTCTGGCTGTGTACAGGCTAGAGAAAATGTCTGCAAAACAAACCAGTGACACTTCTGGAACTCTTGTCTGCAGTCTGCAGCTGTAAGACGCCCCGCCCCCACAACAACCCGGGAACTGTAGCACATCTCTGAAAGGGGAGGGGGCACAAGTTTTACTTCACTTTTTAACCCCACGCTTTGACTAGACAGCATTTCAGGGACAGGGAAGCAGATAAATAGCCTTGATCTTGTCCGGTACTTTTCAGTCAGCTCAGTGGCCAGCTCAGGGGGGCCACGGGGGGGGCAGGGACATTTTTACAGGGGCACTGGCCCCTGTGGGCCCCTGTGTAGAACCGCCCCTGGTTCAGTTGGTCCTGAAGGGCCTTAATAATAGCTACTTGTATTATGCTCCATAAATACATAAAATGAGGATTTCATTTAACTAAATGTGACTATTCTATGATATGTGACACTTTTTTCCATACTGTTTTGTTAATACAATGAGGTGTTATGTCATTGTTTTCTATTAAATCTGTAAATGTTCACAATGTATTCTCTGTAATGAGATTTTTGCATTTATTATATTTCTAATAATCCTAAATCACGTCGCACATTGGGGTATCACATATACGGAGCTGTCAGATGCTAGACTGGCATAAGTAGGACAAACTGGTGATCTTCAGAAATGTGCGCAAATACACATTTCTGTCATTGCAAGTAACTTACACCAGTATTATGTCCGTGTAAAATGTCAATAAAGTGTAGTTTTATGCAAATGAGGATAACGCACGTAAAACTGAAACTGGAATTAAACTAAAAAAGCGACACATAATTACGCTATTCAAAATCCCTATATAAACCCCTGTGCAACCGCCATTTTCTTGCGTGTGTTTGGATTGTTCGTTGAGCTACAACACATGGCCTAGTAATGGAGGATTAGTGAGAGTAGAGAGAGAGGCGCAAACAGAATAAATAGTTAGATCGCATTGGTGGATTGAGTAAACTTGTACACTTACTTACACATATTCTGACATATTGCATACATATATATACAAATACACCACATTTTTTTTTATTTTATTTTTACAGTGCGATAGGCTGAGTGTTTGGTTGTGATTGTGTGTGACTGAACTGGGAGTGAGTGGGAGTGTGTGTAGTGTGATTAGTGTGAGGATGGAAGGGAAAGGTAGGGATGAGGGGAGGAGGGGAGAGGAGTGGCAGGGAGAGGAGGATAAGAGAGGACAGGAGGAGCAGTGGGCCCCCCAACAGGGAGCAAGTGGAGTGGGGAGAGGGAGAGCAAGAAGGGATGATGGGAGGAGAGATGCCAGAGAGCCCCAGATACCAGGCACATCCTGGAGAAGGACAGAGGGTGCACATGGGGACAGAAGGGGGAGGAGTCGAGAGTATAGGGAGGAACCCACACTGCCAGGGACATCACAGGGAGGAAGCTAAGTGGCGATGGAGGAAGAGAGGCTGACATGTCCTAACTTCTCATTTGATGAAAATTGTGCCCTAGTCCAGGGAAACCTGGATAACTACAGTGACCTCTTCGGGCAGGAGAAGGGCAAAGGCAGTGTTAAAAAAAGAAGGACTGCATGGATGGCAGTAGAGGATGCCATCAACAGCGTAGCCCCCCAGAGGAGGACTGTAGAGGGCCTGAAAAAGCGGTGGAATGATTGTAAGAAGTGGGTCAAAGAGAAGATGGGGCAGGAAGCTGTCCACCAGAAGGGAACAGGTGGTGGGACATCCCTGGAAATGGAGTACAACACCTGGCAGGAGATGATAATATGCAGATCCCTGAGTATCATAGCAGTCTGTGGACTGCTAGGGGCACGTGACTCAGGGGTTGCAACCATAGCACATCATGCTGGTGAGTAACATCCCACACACCTGTATTATATATAATTGTAATACAACATCCTTTAATATGGCACATTCATGTACATGATGTGGAGCATGGTATTTGGAGTACAAACAAAAACACTTGACATTACTGCTACATAACACAATGTAATTCATGATGGGAGGTGGAATACTGCAATACTAACATGTCTCAGAGTAACACCGCCCACAAGCCACATGTAGAGTTTTCATTAAACGGACACTGTAGCCATCACAATACATTTAGCTCAATAAAGCAGGTTCTGTGTCTAGATCAAGCTAAAGTAAATTGTGTGACCATAGTGTCACTTAAAGAACACATTATATCATAATTGACATGTACACATAACTATTGTATGAAATACATTCCTGTATACTGCTCATGTTCAAATCCCTCATAGACCAACTAACAATGCGCACATCCATGTTTTAGAGTTTGACATGTGAATGAGTATAGGCCCTAGCATGTATCAATGTACATTGTATGCCCACATGGACATATATCTGACTGTACTAATCTCTCTCATCCTCATTTATCTCCTCCACAGAACCTTCTTTCACAAGGATAGAAACAGCCATGCCACCACCACAACAACCACCACCACCACCAGTCTTCAGGCAACCGAAGGAACAGTGTGCTCCCAGGCATGAGCATGGTTGGATGGCTTCAAATGAGGACCCAGGAGTGATGCGACCGACATTTCCATATGACCCCTGGCAACATTCCTGGCCAGAGGAATATTCTCCCTTTGGTTTTGAGGGGGGCCAAGACAGGCACAAAGGTTCCATGTATTTACACCCCTACAACACAATCACAGTCTCATGTCAGTCATGGATATTACCCACATACTATGTCACAGGATGTGCCTATTGTAGAGGCTGAGTGGTCACACACTGGTCATCATTGGGAATACCAATCATTTATGAGAGCTCCACCATCTTATTCACTGGGACGAGCTCCACCATCCACTTCCCTGGGACGAGCTCCACCATCCTCTTCCCTGGGACGAGCTCCAACATCTACAGATGAAAATACAGCAGAAACTACAGCTGCAGAATCTACAAATGCCCCTCAAGCAGCAGAAACTACAACTGCCCCTCAAGCACCAGAAACTACATCTGCCCCTCAAACATCAGAAATTACAGCTGCCCCTCAAGCACCAGAAACTACAGCTGCCCCTCAAGCACCAGAAGCACATCCACAAGCATAACCTCTTCTCCAACATCGTGGCCCTCAAGCAACTGCCAGCCCTGTTGCTCAAGAGACTGTAGATGCATTGTATTCTCCCCTGGGTGAGGAATACATTACACTCCAGAGGAGGCTCGTCACAAGCACTGAGAGCATACTGAGAGCAAGAGACCAAGAGAGGTTACACAAACGTAGCATAGAGCTGCAGAGGGACATCGCAGCATCGTTAAGTGCAAGTTTTCAAAACCAGTCACAGATGATGCGAATTCTGTCTGATATGCAGATGCAGATGGACAATAGACGGAGAGAACAAAATCAACTTTTGGGTGTGTTGGTTGAGCGCTTTACACACAACAGGACACTGCCTCCAGCCTATCATCTGTGGCCAGCACACCAGCAGAAACACCAAAATCTGCTAGAACAAGGAGAACAAGGCAATCCACTACAAGCACCTCAGCTCCCTCGTCCAAATTTTTTTTTTTATTATAGTTCACCATAAACTGTGTCCTCTGTTATTTACCATATAATTTTCATACACATCCATGTGAGGTGTGTTTTATTACACTAATGTTGTTAAAACATATAATATGACCTGTGTTGAAATGGCAATAAAAACAGGTAATATTATCATGTTTATGACATATTCTTGTACTATAACTCACATCTACATAGTTGTGTATGAAGGGTACATATAGTAATATTCACTTATAAGATGTAAAGCAATGTATCTCACATCCAATATAAATTGACACATGGGTATATACAGTATAATACTGATGTTACTGATAGGGTGTGCATTGTCAGGTGTTTTAAGGCTGCAGGTGAGAGGTTGTTCTGTTTGTGATTGGTTCGATACAATTGCAGAGGAGGAATATTGATTTTATTAATTAAGTGGGCAGCAAGGTTTAAAGCGACAGTATACTCAAAAATGTTCTTCCCTTTAATTTGTTCCCAGTGATCCACTTTACCTGCTGGAGTGTATCACATTGTTTACAAGTATTTCCTTTACCCTTTTAATTGTATTTGAAATATTTTATTTAGCCTGTGGTATCCCCACCCATCCTTAAATATTTTGGCCTCAATGCCAAGTTGTGTTAACAAAGCCAGTAGACTAAATTACGCTCCCAGTGGGTTCTAGAAGAAATAAGGTAATAAAATGTTAATTTTATGTTCTCTCCAAGTATTGGTGATTGGTTTATAGACAGATATAAAATAAAGAAGCAAGTATATGAACACACTGTGATAAAGTAATGAGATCTGATTATACCTACAAGCACAACCCATTTTATTAGGTTGTGACTTCAAAATACAAAATCAGCTATTTCATATACACAAATAAACCTTAAAAAAGCAAATCTCATACATTGTATACTCTGCAGCTAGTAAAAAAAGTAAATGGAAAGAGAAAAACAATTTTATAGTATACTGTCCCTTTAACTATTTGAGATGCTACTTAAATGTATGTGTTTGTTAAGGCTTCCAGGGAGTTACGTTGCTTTTTTAGTCAGTGCCTATGTGTGCTAAGATTAAAATGGAGTAGATTTTCTCAATTCTGCACGCGTAAGTCCTTGCGCTGAATATGTAATACCGAATGACGACGCCAGTTCTATGTTAGTTTATAAGAAGTAAAAAATGTGGATGACGGGTAAAATATACACGCGTAACTTGTATGCTACACTGTATATGTGATACCAAAACCCGGTGACGCTATATGTAATCTTGCCCAATATGGTAATGTGACTGCACCAAGATTGCATTGGATTGCCGGCCTGGGGTGTATGCTGTACACCAGATAGAGGTTCAGGATGGCCTCAGACACTGAAGATCATAGAACTGCTCAAAAGGTATTGTATCCACATTGCTATCAAGTGAGCAGCAATTGATATACACTATCTCAAGTATAAGATTTGAATAACTCCACATAATGACAAGGCATTTTCAGTGCATCTATTGTTTGTAACAACGTATGAGCGACACTACAGTGTTTTTTTTAAATACTGTTTGAATTTCCAATTGTGTTCCGTTTACATGCATTAGCTGTACTGACTATAATGAGATGTTCTCAGAGGTTTGAAAATCATTTCTTCTTTATTATGGATTAATTTAAATGGAGCAATGTCAGTTATGGACAAGCAGGTTATGAATACTGCTGAAACTCATAAGCCCGTTCCAGTGATTATGGAACCCCCACTGTGTGAGACTTGCTACGAGTCTAGTCTCACACAGTGCCGCAGGAGGCTAACAGGAGAAATGTTGAGTCCTACAGCAGTTCCTTTTGGCCCAGGCAGAGAATTCATTGCTTATGGCTAAAGCACAGTGAGAGAGAGCACTGAGATTTTGATGCAACAGATGGCCGCTGTGCAAAACATTCAGGAAGGCCCATGAACAGCAACAAAATGCTACACAAACTCTGGAACAGGAGATTCAAATGATATCAGAAAGGCTGAACCCTGATTATGTTGGTGGCAGCCAGCGTTCCAAGGTGATAAGGGCTAGTCACTATCTTCAAAAGATGTTGGCAGCTGATGATGTTGAGGCGTACCTTCTAGCTTTTGCTAACAGCAGAATGAGAAAATGGCCAGCAGCTGAGTGGGCAAATATACTTGCCCCATTTCTTAGTGATTAACCTCAGAAGGCCTACTGTGATTTAGAGCCAGCGCACGCCAGCGATTATGAGAAGTTGAAAGCTGAAATCCTTGCATGATTGGGAGTGACTTTGGCAGTATGTGCACAAAGATTACATTCATGGATGTATTCCTATCAGAAAGCTGCAAGATCACTAACTAAAAACACAGGTAATTTGTGCCTTGAAACAAGTCCTGTAACAACCGGGAACCTGGGATCCAGCACTGGGGCGGCAATCGTTGTGTTACCTGTGTTTTTAGTAAGTGCAATCATTTGTTTAATGCACATTTTATTGTAATAAATGATCGAGCTGGAGTTGCGCTCTGTTTTGGTTTCCTTTTCACACAGAATTCTCGTACAACCAAAGGAGGAAAGTTTGGTTTAATAAAGCAGCACTTGAGACTCTATCTGATACCTATTGGAAAGATTTATACCCACCGCAGTGGCTACATTGAGTTGGCGTTTTTTGTTCATAATATCTCAGAGAGATTTGTAGTATATTTGGTAACAATAACCTCAATACTTATTTTGATTGATACATTTTATGTTTTTTATTATGTATATGATGATTTGATACACTTTATCTACTGAGGGTGGATTACCTCCAGTGGTGGGTTAGACAAGGTGATCTTCAAACAGCAGACCAGTTGATTGCTTTGGTGGAAAGGTTTGTAATTTCTGTAGAAGCTCTGCACCAATCTTCAGTTCCGCCATTCTAAGCTCCAGAGCTCTACAATAACTGGTTAGACTGTTTAGAGGATAAGGGGACTGGGAGACCATCACAGGGGTCAAATCCTACAAAAAAAGTGTGGGAACTCACCAAGACTTCCACCCACCTAACAATTAATATTGTTTTTATATATATATATATATATATATATATATATATATATATATATATATATATATATATATATATATATATATATACACACACACACACACACACACTCTGTATTTGAATGTATATAATCTATACACTTTGGTTAATGAAATTATTATTATTATCGGTTATTTGTAGAGCGCCAGCAGATTCCACAGCACTAATGAAAGAAAATTAAACCCAATGGAGGGTTGAATGGTTGCCTTTGGTCCTCAAACTCCTTCTCTGTCACAGAGTCTCATCCATTTAAGGTACAATAGTCCTATTTCTGCTGAGTGGAGCTAACTAACCCCAAGCAAGCCACAAAGAAATGTAAGCACCATGTGTTCCCCACAATGCGGGGTGATCACACATCAGCAGGACCGCTGACAGGCTTGCATTTAGTGTATTGTATGAAGTGTTACTGCCCATTACTAGAGGATCTCACTATCCCTCTAACCAGACTGTGCTCAGGTTCCTCCCACCAGCAGCAGTGTTAACTGAACCATTTCTGTTCTCTGTTAAGGGGGAACTTAGTTCCACCTGCAAAAATAGTGCAGGAACTCCGTTCCAGGAACTAAGGCGACATTTAACTATAACCAACCTGTTAGATGCTTTAAATGTAATTAAATTGGCCATATAGTCAGAGACAGTGTCCTTAACCCCTTAACGACTGAGGACGTGCAGGGTACGTCCTCAGAAAAAAGGCAGTTAATGCCTGAGAACGTACCCTGCACGTCCTCAGTGTGGAAAGCAGCTGGAAGCGATCCTGCTCGCTTCCAGCTGCTTTCCGGTTATTGCAGTGATGCCTCGATATGGAGGCATCCTGCAATAACCTTTTTAAGTCATCCGGTGCAGAGAGAGCCACTCTGTGGCCCTCTCTGCACCGGAGATCGGTTGCTCCCTGTGTTGGTGGGTGGGAGCCGGACCGGGAGGCGGGTGGCGGCCATCGATGGCCCTGTGGATGTGAAGGGGGGCGGGATCGTGGGCGGGGGTGGCTGGGGGCGCGCACGGGCGCGCGCGCGTGCACGGGAGGGTGGGGGCGGGCGCGTGCACGGGGAGGGAGCGGGTGGGAACCGCTACACTGCAGAAAATGTGGAAATAAAAAATATAAAAAAAGGGAAAATTAAAACAATCAGCAAGGTGGTGGGGGTTTGTCTGTGGGGGGTGGGAAGCTACACTACAGAAAAAAAACAAAAAACAAAAAAAAAGCACTTTTTATTGTAAACTGGGTACTGGCAGACAGCTGCCAGTACCCAAGATGGCCCCCAATAAGGCAGAGGGGAGGGTTAGAGAGCGGTTTTGGGGGGGATCAGGGAGGTTGGGGGCTAAGGGGGGGATCCTACACAGTAGCATATGTAAATATGCTAAAAAAAAATTCATTTTTTTTAAAACCCTTTTATTTTAGTACTGGCAGACTTTCTGCCAGTACTTAAGATGGCGGGGACAATTGTGGGGTGGGGGAGGGAAGGGAGCTGTTTGGGAGGGATCAGGGGGTGGGATGTGTCAGATGGGAGGCTGATCTCTACACTAAAGCTAAAATTAACCCTGCAAGCTCACTACAAACTCCCTAATTAACCCTTTCACTGCTAGCCATAATACACGTGTGAGGCGCAACAGGATTTAGTGGCCTTCTAATTACCAGAAAGCAACGCCAAAGTCATATATGTCTGCTATTTCTGAACAAAGGGGATCCCAGACAAGCATTTACAACCATTTGTGCCATAATTGCACAAGCTGTTTGTAAATGATTTCAGTGAGAAACCTAAAATTGTGAAAAATTTTACGTTTTTTTTAATTTGATCGCATTTGGCGGTGAAATGGTGGCATGAAATATACCAAAATGTGCCTAGATCAATACTTGGGGTTGTCTACTACACTACACTAAAGCTAAAATTAACCCTACAAGCTCCCTAAAAGCTCCCCAATTAACCCCTTAACTGCTGGGCATGATACACTTGTGGTGCGCAGTGGCATTTAGCGGCCTTCTAATTACCAAAAAGCAACGCCAAAGCCATATATGTGTGCTATTTCTGAACAAAGGGGATCCCAGAGAAGAATTTACAACCATTTATGCCATAATTGCACAAGTTGTTTGTAAATAATTTCAGTGAGAAATCGAAAGTTTGTGAAAAAATTTGTGAAAAAGTGAACAATTTTTTGTATTTGATCGCATTTGGCGGTGAAATGGTGGTATGAAATATACCAAAATTGGCCTAGATCAATACTTTGGGATGTCTACTAAAAAAAAAAATATACATGTCAAGGGATATTCAGGGATTCCTGAAAGATATCAATGTTCTAATGTAACTAGCGCTAATTTTGGAAAAAAATGGTTTGGAAATAGCAAAGTGCTACTTGTATTTATGGCCCTATAACTTGCAAAAAAAAGCAAAGAACATGTAAACACTGGGTATTTCTAAACTCAGGACAAAATTTAGAAACTATTTAGCATGGGTGTTTTTTGGTGGTTTTAGATATGTAACAGATTTTGGGGGTCAAAGTTAGAAAAAGTGTGTTTTTTTCCATTTTTCCTCATATTTTATCATTTTTTTTATAGTAAATTATAAGATATGATGAAAATAATGGTATCTTTAGAAAGTCCATTTAATGGCGAGAAAAACGGTATATAATATGTGTGGGTACAGTAAATGAGTAAGAAGAAAATTACAGCTAAACACAAACACCGCAAAAATGTAAAAATAGCCTTGGTCCCAAACGGACAGAAAATGGAAAAGTGCTCTGGTCACTAAGGGGTTAAATGGACATAAAACCCACATTTTTTTCTTTCATGATTTACAAAGAGCCTGCCATTTTAAAAAAACTTTCCAATTTACTTTAATTATCTAATGTTCTTTATTCTCTCGATATCTTCTGTTGAAATTAATATCTAGATAGGCTCAGTGGCTGCTAATTGGTGGGTGCACAAAGATGCCTCATGTGATTGGCTCACCCATGTGCATTGCTATTTCTTAAACAAGGGATATCTAAAGAATGAAACAAATTAGATAATAAAGGTAAATTGGAAATTAGTTTAAAATTGAATTATCTATCTGAATCACAAAATACATTTTTTGGGTTTCATATCCCTTTAAAGATTAAATTATGTATTTTAATAATGCACATTTATTATTATCTCATCGTATCAGCTCTGCTAATAATGATTCCCACTGGTGTACTGAGAAGGTTAATGGTAAAGTGTTCAGGGCCTTGCTTGATTCAGGAAGCATGGTCAAACTAGTGGCTACATCTATTGTAACTGACGCAGTATTAGATTATGTGCAAAAAATGGGAATTATCTGTGTTCATGGAGATAAATGTGTATATCCTACAGCTGAAGTGGATATTCAAACTCAGTGTGGTAAATTAAAATATTGTGTGGGTGTAGTACCCAATTTAGCCCACAAGTTGGTGATAGTGAGAGATTTTCCAAATTCTCTGAAATTTTGGGCTTCAACAGAAAATTCAGTTCAGGAATCTCCAGAAAAGGGTCAAATTAATGTATTTATTTTCTGAAACTGATTTGGAAGGTGATTAAATTAAAAAGGGGAAAAGTGAGATATATTGACCTATGCCTGTATCAGTGCCCTGGCAATTTTAAGAGTGCCCAATGGGAGGATTCATCATTGATGGAAGCAAAACATAATATTTTTATCATAAATGGTATGGCAACACAGCCAGAAAATGTAATACTCTATCCTTATTTTGAGGTAATTAATGACTTGATATACCGGGTAGAAAAGAAAGGAACAGACATTGTTAAACAACTATTGGTGCACCGGACTTTTAGAAATACTGTATTAAATCTTGCACATAGCCACATACTGAGGAGACACTTGGGAGTTGAGAAAACCAAAGAAAGAGTTCTTAGAAAGTTTTATTGGCCAGGAGTATTTGTTGCCATTAAGAATAATTGTGCTTTGTGCCCTAAGTGCCAACTTACAGCACCTGCTAAAGATTTCCATGACCCTTTATTGCCCTTACTTATAATTGATAAGCCTTTTGAGAGAATTGCTATGGACTTGGTAGGTCCACTGGTTAAATCTGCTAGAGGACATCAGTATATACTGGTTGTCCTTGACTATGCTACTCACTATCATGAAGCAATTCCACTTTGTAGTAACTCTGCAAAGTCCCTAGCAAAAGAGTGTATGCTGATGTTTGGCAGGGTAGAGATACCTAAGGAAATTTTTACAGACCAAGGAACTCCTTTTATGTCCAAGGTTAAGAAAGAATTGTGTAAATTGTTTTGTATAAAATATCTAAGGACCTCAGTATATCACCCTCACATGGATGGTTTAGTGGAGAGGTTTGATAAAAGTCTCAAGAGTACACTAAGAAAAGTAATTGGGACCTTTTGTTACCATATTTAATGTACTCTATTAGAATACTTCCCCGGGCATCTACAGGTTTCTCCCCTTTTGAACTCTTATATGGGCAGCATCCCAGGGTTCTACTGGATATAGTTAAAGAGACATGGGAGCAGGAGACAACACCCTATCAAAGTGTTATTGAAGATATATCTCAAATGCAGCAGGACTGTATGGAAGCTGTCATGCCTATTGTCACAGAACATATGGGAAAAGCCTAAGAAGTGCAAAAAAAAATTATGACCATAATGCTAGGGTCAGAGTGTTTCAACCTGGCAATAGGGTGTTAGTTCTGGTCCCTACAGTGGAAAATACATTCTTGGTTACTTGGCAGGGCTTATGTGAGATAATTGAGAAAGTGGGTAGTGTTAATTAAAAAGTAATCCAGCAAGGAAAGAGAAAACCTGAGCAAATTTATCATGTAAATCTGTTAAAACTTTAGAAGAATAAGGGAAGTTTAGTTACTTAAAAACCTACAGCTCTCCCTGTCACTAAACCTGATGTAAATATATTTGAATTCTGTGCACCAGAAGCAAGAGGTTAAGGATTTTATAAGGAGAAACAAAGAGGTATTTTCAGTAGTACCAGGGAAAACTCATGTGACTAAGCATGATATAATAACAGAGCCAGGTAAGAAAGTTTGTCTTAAGCCCTATAAAGTCCTTGAGGTCCGTTGGAAGGCTATTAAACTTGAAGTTTAAAAATTTTAAAATTTGGGATAATTGAAGAGTCACGCAGTGAGTGGATCAGTCCAATTATGCCTGTTCCAAAACCTGATGGTTCAGTGAGGTTTTGCAATGAATCTCATATGCCTAGAGTTGATTAGTTAATAGAAAAACTAGGGAACACATGCTATCTTATGACAACTGATTTGACGAAAGGCTATTAGCACTCACTGATCAAGCAAAGAAAAACACAGCCTTTTTAGCTCCAGAAGGCTTATTCCAATATACTGTGTTGCCATTTGGTTTGCATGGTGCCCCTGCCACATTATGACAAAATTTGCCTAATTATTCTAGAGACACTACAAATCTCCAAGCATCTCTCCCAGCCTTATTGAACTGATTCATTGTTTACCTTCGCTAACCTGGTCTAGGAGATTAAACTGCCTCCTCCGCTCAGCGTTTGCCACAGCTCAGATGGATCGTGACAAGCCGGTTTCTCTCTACTGTTAACTGGCATTCGACTTTCTGGCTGACCATTATCCAAACCTGTGCTTCTCCTGATACGCAGACTTTATTCACCAGTAACCAACTGAAAGACAGCAAGTATTATTCTTTTATTCTGGTGATTGAACTGTAATCTATCCTACCGTTTTCTTTATGTAAAAAAACAGTGCTTTACATCACCATTCTCTTCTATGATTACTTATAAAAGGATTGACTTTCTACAACTGCAACTACCCCTTTTATGAGAGTCTATGATTCCAAATTATGCTTTAAAGCGCAATAGTTATTTTCACAGTCTTTGTCTCTAGAATATTGAATCATCCTTAAAACTATATCTTAGTCATGTAAACATATTTACTCTATCTAAGTTCTTATTAATTATACAACTTCCACCTCATTATTAGCCACTCAACATCTGAAGGCAAACTGTTATATCAGTATCAACTTAACTTGAGATACCACATATATTTTAAGCCTCTTATGTGTTTATCTCTGCTTAAAACCAAAACACTATTCTTTCTCCGATTTAGCTCTCTAACTCCATATTGAGCTGTATATTTTTGAATAGCAACATTTACCAAATTTGAGTAATTACAACTGTTTGGTAGCATCAGTCTAACCATACTTTAATAACTGGTTAATGTTATTGCAGAATATTCAAGCCCAAAAATTCTGACTAAGGAAAACTATGGATCCTAATGTAGTTGCTAGCCACATTTCCATGCTTAATCAAAAGGTGGACATTTTAGCTCAAGGGCTAACTGAAGTACAAAATGAAACTAATACATTAAAAAGATTATTTAACGACTATCTAATGTCTAAAACTACTGAATACCCAGAACCTCATATCAATCCTTCTACTCCTTTTTCTGGTGTACGTTCACGTTTTAGAGAGTTCAGAAATGCTTGTCTACTACTTTTTTCATTGAAACAAAAAACGTATCATACTAAAAGAATTAAAGTATGCACCACTATCTCGTATTTGACTCGAGGACCCAGATCATGGGCTGATCTTTTTTGAGATTAATGATACCATATTAGATTCACTTGATAACTTTTTCTCAGCCATGGCGATCCTCTATGAGGATACAAACAAACAACATACTGCAGAAAACAACCTAAGGTCCCTAAAACAGGGAAAAAGACCAGTGGAAGATTATCTCGCAGATTTTCAATTTTGGGCTACTGATTCACAATGGAACTCCATTAGCCTTAAAAATCAGTTCAGATTAGGTCTATCCGAGAATCTTAAATATGAACTGTCACACATAGACATGCCAGATTCATTGGAATCGCAAATAAAAGTATGCATCACCATGGACCGAAGGTTCAGGGAAAGAAGGGAGGAAAAATATCATCCTGATCAGTTCCCAAAGAAAACTTTCACTTCACATTATGAGAAAACACCTAATACTCCAATACCAGTGGAAATTGGAGCCATTAAAGGACATCTTTCTCATGAGGAGAAACTACAGCGACCTATATCAGATCTTTGCATGTATTGTGCAAGCAAGAACAATATGGTTTCCTCCTGCCCTACCTTAAACCGACAAAGAAAGGGTAAGACTTTTTACATACAAACTGTTTCTTCTACTAAACAAACATCTCATCTTTCCCTTTCATTATCTTTACAGTGGGATCAACAACTCCTGCAGAGCGAGGCTATGATTGACTCTGGAGCGTTTCGGAATGTTTATAAGTGCAATACTTGTATCCTCTAATAAAGTTCCTTGTGTGCTTAAGCAAAACTCAGTCTTCGTTAAAGTTATAGACGGTTTATATTTCTTAAAAAGTCCTATTACACATCACACAATACCGATACTTGTTTCCACACCACATGGTCATAAAGAATATATAACCTTTGATATAATTCCTTACTATCTACATCCCAAAATTCTAGGACACCCTTGGCTACAAAAACACAACCCCTCAATAAACTGGATTCCTAATAATCTAGAATTTAAATCCACCTATTGTCAGTCTACATGTTTCCCATATGTGGAAATAAAACATATTGAGCCCTCACTCCCTACAGTATACCAAGATATCTCAGATGTCTTTAACCTGAAAGAGGCAAAAAATCTGCCCCACATAGGTCCTCCGTGAATCCTTAGATGAAAATTTAAGAAAGGGATTTATTAGTCCCTCAACTTCATCAGCAGCCGCAGGTATTTTTTTGTCACCAATAAAGATGGGACCCTTAGACCTATAATTGATTATAGAGCTCTGAACTCTGTAACTATCAAAAATCGATATCCTCTCCCCCTTACCCCTGAACTCCTCGAAAGATTAAATGAAGCAACCATATTCACAAAATTAGATATCAAGGGAGCATATAATATAATCAGGATAAAGAGTGTGGATGAGTGGAAAACCGCTTTCAGAACTCGCTATGGTCTATTTCAGTACAATGTAATGCCTTTCAGACTATGCAACGCAACAGCAACTTTTCAGTTTTTTATTAACAATATTTTTAAAGATTTAATGGACGTATGTGTAGTGATTTACTTGGACGACATTTTCAATTATTCAAAAAACCTCACTGAACATATAAAACACGTAAGATGGGTTTTAGCTAGACTCAGACACCATAGGCTATATGCCAAAATGGAAAAATGCCATTTTCATGTGAAGACAATAAAATTCCTTGGTTACATTATCTCTCCTGTCGGTATTAAAATGGATCCCGAAAAGGTTTTCTACAGAGATTTTTGGGATTTTCCAATTTTTATAGAAGATTCATATACACATTTTCCACAATTGTAAAACCTCTCACAAAACTAACAGGAAAACAAACATTAAATTGGACACATGAATCATAGAAGACTTTTGATCAGTTAAAACTCAGTTTTTCAACTGCTCCTATTCTTCGATTACCGGATCCAGATTATCAATTCACTGTTGAAGTCGATGCCTCTAACGTTGGAATTGGGGCAATACTTTCACAGCGTGGGATTAACTCCCCAGCGCTACATCCTGTTGCCTATTTCTCCAGATTATTAAGCCCTGCAGAAATAAATTATGCTGTCAGAGATAAAGAGCTACTCACCATTAAATGTGCACTAGAAACTTGGTGACATTTATTAGAGGGAACCAACAAACATTTTGTCATATTTACGGACCATAAAAACTTGGAATATCTTAAGAAAAACAAGACTCTCTCCTCCAGACAGGTTCGTTGGGCTTTATTTCTATAAAGGTTTGATTTTATCATATTAGAAAGGATAAAGTATGAAGCAATGTTAGCACTTCCCTTCAGGTGCTCGCTGCCAGCCCCGGTCCCTCCCAAACCGTGTATAAAAGCAGAAAGTGTTGAAAGTGGCGGCGCCGTGTCACCACCAAGGAACCAAGCTACCCACGTCCTCTGAGTTAACCTTGTTGCTTTCACCTCCAAAATAAAAGAGCTCACAATAGTGTAGCAGATTTCAGACAATGTGGTAGGCGTACAAACTGGTTATACTCACAAGATTGCAGTTAAAATAAGCATTTTATTAAATTCATCACAAACGTGTCTTCAGGTGCAGCTTCAGGTTTAATTTAAAATACAGCTCAACGCATTTCGGCTAAGAGAAGCCTTTATCAAGAGCATAAAGTTAAAACACTGGAACAAATGGTTATAGCCTAGCAATATTAACAAACAAATTTTTAGTCTAAAAACCCTGCCTGACTTCTTAAAGATACACCCATCCACAAGTGTGCTGAATTTAGTTTACATCAGGGCTGTATCCAATTCCTATCTTTTTCTGTTAGGAAGTGTAGAAATATACTAATGAAATTCAGTTTGCCAGATGCCTTAAATAAATTTAAATGGTTACACTTCCCCACATAAAAAGCTTATATTCTAAGATCAACAGACCTATAGTGTCTTTGTTTTAATAATCTCTTTACATTGATAATATCTCACTAAATAATCTGTATCAAAAACAATCTATGCTTGGAAACATATGTGTTATTAAACATTCATTTGTGCAGCATAAATCAAACTATACAAATAATAATGAACCATATTAGCTAATGGTACAAGGCAAAAGTTGTGCCACTAATAATCATCTTTTTATTGCAATCTCTGTTAACATCAATATTAAATATTAAAATCACTATAAAGATGGCGACCAATCTATAACAATAAACATCGGTCAAATGTCCTTGCATCAACCAATGAAGAAATTGGTAGTCCCACCCGGTCTCGATCCCAGGACCATTGGCATGTCAAGCAGACGTTATAACCACTGCACTATCACAATCTTAAGTCTTCTTTCTCCCAATGGAAACACTGAACATATTGCTCTTGTAGCATTTATAAATCCCGATTCAATAGAGTGATATTGTCTGCTATTTAGGTGTACAAATGGCAAGATAAATGGAGGGACAAGTTAGAGGTGCAACATAACAATACAAAAATTGATAAACAAGGTCAAAGCGTGAAAATATCAATACCATACCATATAAGAATAAAAAAAAAAAAACAGAAAAACCAGTAAAGTCAAAACAACAAAAGTTCACTAAAAGGCTGCTATAAAAATAATAAATACTGTTCATTAGGGAAAAACAGGACAGGATGTTACATGTTCTTAAACATAAGAATAATTTTCAAAGCCTGTATAGAACTATTTTTCTTCAATCCCCACCAACAAACCAATAATAAAATAAATAAATCCTCAAAAGCTATTAACTGGCTACTAAGGAGAAGAACTTAGACAACCTAAGTAGTTAAAAACACATCTTTCATAGAAACATAGTAATCTTAAAGGGCATTGGTAGTCTACATCTCCCTTTATAAGAAAGCTTCTTCTTTATAAGAAAGTTGCCACCTTGCAGTGTATAGGAACACCATGATCTAATTTCTTTTTCTCTATTTTGTTGAAATGTTCTAAAATCCTGGTCTTGAGGAATGTAGATGTTTGGCCTAAATATTGTACCCCACAGCCACAGGTCAGCAGGTATTTTACGTTGGTGGTTTTACAACTAATAACATTTCTGCTTACCTGTGACTGTGGAAACAAATGATTAAATTGAATATTTCTTAAAATCACAGACCTTGCATTTTCCGCATGAATAAAAACCTGTTAGGTTGTTTAGTATACAAGAGGTTTTGGGTTGCAAAGACTGTAATATCTGCATATTCTGTTTAAGTTATAATTGGTTTTGGAATTATTTTGTTTTCCTTTCATCACCTCTTCAAAATCCTTTTATAGGAGTTTCCCAAACACTTCTATGTTGGGGCCTTTAGAGTTAGAGGGGTAGAATGTAGAGGGTTTTTTAAAACTGATCATTTTAGTTTTTTTGGGGGGGGGGTCACTGGAGGTGCTTTGGTGGCTGAAGAGAAATTACTTGAGGTGTTATCTTTATTTAGAAAAAATCTTTTTTTTTTTTCAACAAGCTTTATTGTGAATTCAAACATACAGTTCAAAAATAGAGCGATTTTCAAAACATACAATTTTAAGGAAGTAAGTACCCTTGTGGGATAGGGGAAAAGTCTTTCTTTTTACTGAGTGATAATGTCCAACTCTTGATCTTGACGTGAGGGGGGTCCCCTCTAAAGGTCCATGGGGCCCTGAACTGCCCATGTATACATAATGAATGAGTCGCCTAGGTACTAGTACAGTGATCTCTATTAAGCAAAGCTTGACTTTTCAACATATTTTTTAACAAACAACTATACAAACCTTTTTTTTTAAACAAAGAATTCAAGTTAAAACATTGTGCTTACACCGGGAGAAGAAGAGAGAAGTAGTATGTTTATGAGAAGAAAAAGTAGTCTGAAGAGAGTAAGAGAGGAGGGGGTAAAAATGGGTGGGAGAGAGAGGAGAAAAAAAACCCCACACACAACGCGTCTTTGAGCAAGGATATGGCCGCAATTATATGAATATTAGATCTACTTGTAAGAGTCGCAGCTATATGGATTGTGCAGTAGTGGGGTTCCAAGCAGCTAGCATCATGTCATGCTGATCCAGTTGGTTGCTCTTGTAATAGTGTAGCCTTTCTAGAGCAAGCAGCTCATCTACGGCTAAGCGCCATTCAGCAATAGTAGGCACCTCCCCCGACTTCCAATGTCTGGGTATGAGCCTCTTTGCTCCGGTGAGCATGATCAGGAGAAGGGCCCGCTCGTGCCTGCCCAGAGTATCGGGAAGATACAGGAAAAGTATTGTCTAGGTGTGACTGGAATGTGTGTATTGAGCTTGTTTGACATTTCCCCTATAACAGTCGCCCAATAATTTGTCAATTTGGGGCATACCCACCATTTGTGTATGAGCGTACCCATCTCGCCGCATCCCCTCCAGCATAAGGCAGAGGCCGCCGGGAAGAACTGATGGAGTCTAGCGGGTGTGTAATACCATCTAGTTAACAACTTAAGTTGTATTTCTTGGACAGTGGCCGATACTGAGGATCGCTAAACCAGTCTAAACGATCTAAGCCATTCCTCCTCCTCTATTGTGTTGTTGAGATCCCTGTTCCATATTCTAGTGTATGTCGGTAATTGTGTGTCTGGGGGGGTGAGTAGCAATTTATATATTTTTGATATCAATCTTTTTGGTGGGGTAATCCCTGTACATAAAATTTCAAAAGGAGTGAGGTCCCTAAGGAATTCAGTTTTGTTTTTATGGTGCATTAGAAAATGTGATATTTGATGATATCTTAGCCAAGATGAAAATATGTTCCCATGTATTTCTATCATATCTGGATGTGTACGTAGTCTGCCCTCTACTAGTGCAAAGTGTAGTATGCCCAGTCTCAAGCTGTGGGGAGAGCACATGCGCCTGCTTAAATCACAGTAGGGTAGTTCAGGATTCTCTAGGATCTGCGTCATTGGTGAAGAGATAGTGGAAATATGTGTACTAGTGGATATTAGTCTATCCCATTCGAGGAGTGTTTCTGTCATTAAATTATATTTATTTATCAATTTGGGACGTTTTGTTGCTGGGATCCAGGCTAGTGAGGCAACATTATTGTGACAGAGAATTTGGCCGCCTATTTTGACCCACTGTTTTTGATTAGTGTTATGCGCTCACTCTGTTAGCCTCTGCAAAATATGTCCCTTCTGTATAATACCAAGTCGGGAAACCCCAGTCCCCCCCCCTGTCTCTAGGGAGGTATAGTGTCTTTCTGGGTATTCTCGGTTTAACACCTGTCCAGATAAACTGTTCTAGTGATTTTTGTAAATGGGGAAGAAAGTCTGTTGGTAGGTGGATTGGCACGGTTTGCATTATGTATAGGATTTGAGGTAAGATGTTCATTTTAATTAGGCCTATCTTTCCTAGCCAAGATAACTTTTTATTCCTCCAAGAGGATAGGTTATTAATTATTTCTTTCCGGAGGGTAAGATAATTGTTTCTAAATAAATCGGAAGATTTTGCAGATAGATAGATACCAAAATATTTCAGTTTGTTAACTGCTATGGGGACCTCATAGTTTGTTGCTAGGAATTGGATGTGTTCAGTCGGAGAATTAATGTTGAGGAGTTCAGATTTTGAAAGATTTAGATGGAAGTTAGAGAGTTTTCCATATGTCGCGAGTTCCGTTAGGAACTCTGGTATTGACGAATCGATGTTGGAAAGGGTGTAGAGAACATCATCCGCGTATAACGCCTGTTTGTGTTCCATATCTCCAATCCGGACTCCTTTGATATTAGGGTTAAGTCGTACCTTCTGAGCTAATGTTTCGATCGAGAGAGCAAAAAGCAAGGGAGATAACGGGCACCCCTGTCGGGTCCCGTTTGATATAGTGAAAGTATTTGATAATGTACCATTGACTCTGATCCGGGCATTGGGAGCCGAGTAAAGAGCAAAGGTCATATTAATAAAGGAGTCTCCAAAGTTCATGGCCTTCATGACCCGACGCAGAAAAAGCCAATCGACCCAGTCGAAGGCCTTCTCCGCGTCCGTTAAAAAAGTGCCATAGGCACTCCCTCGACCTGAGCGAAATTCAGAATCTGGATTACCTTATTGGTATTATCCCGTGCCTCCCTGCCCGGTATAAAGCCTACTTGGTCAGTTGAGACAAGGCCTGCAAGGTATTTGTTAAGACGGTTCGCTAATATTTTAGCTAAAAATTTTATATCCAAATTTAGCAAAGATATGGGTCTAAAATTCGCCGGGGAATCGGGGGTTTTGCCTGGTTTGGGTATGACAGCTATATGTGCTTCAAGCATTGTATTAGGGAGTGATGGTGTTTCTATCAAATTATTAAAGAGTTGAATCATCAGGGGCCCTAATGTATCCTGGACTTTTCCCGCTGGGGAAGTCTTTAATGGCTTGCTTAAGCTCAGCTATAGTAATGTTGGAGTCTAGGATGTCTCTTTGTTCTGGTTCCAGTTGGGGTAGTTTTAGAGTGGCTATATACTGATCTATCATAAGTTCCTTGTTAGGCAAGTCTCCCATGGAGTCTGATGCGTCCGGGGTCTGGCTTAGATTGTACAGTGTTAGTGGTAGTAAGAGGGAAAAGATTTGGCTATCTGTTTGCTGCCTTTTATCACTGTCCCGTTTGGGGTTTGTATGTGATGAACGTGTGTTTTTAATTGCTTTCTATGTATTGCTCTAGCCAGCAATTTCCCAGGCTTATTGCCTCCTTCATAGTATTGTTGTTTCATGTGTAGGTACTTGCGTTGGTAAGCTTCCATGAGGTGCGTGTTAAGGTCCTTTTTAGCAGTGTCTAATTTGTTCTTGGTGACTGTGTCTAGTGGGGGTTTTTTATGCGACTCTTCTAGGTGTTTTATAGTTTGTAATAATTGTGTATGTTTTAATCTATTTTTCTTGGTGAGACATGCCTTATGTTTAAGGAATTCGCCCCTTATGACACATTTGTGCACTTCCCAAACATTTGTAAGTGATGTGTGCTGAGGATTGTTATGTGTAAGATATTCTTCTAGTGCTTTTTGGATGTCTAGTTTAATGATAGGGTCATTCAGTAAAGAGTCGTCTAATCTCCAGATGTAGGACGTGGGTGGACAGTCAGGCCATTGTACTGTGCATGTGACTGGAGCGTGGTCTGACCAGAGTACTTGCTATGTGGTGGCGAGAAATATGTGAAGTCTTTTTCCGTTGGGTGTAGTGTGCGCCAAATGTCGTGAAGCTGGTCATTCAAAATTGAGTTTTTTACAGATTTAAGTACCATGGAGGGAGTACTAGTAATGCCGTTTGATGTGTCTAGCTGGGCGTCCATGGTAAGATTAAAGTCCCCAGAGAGGAAGACCGTACCTCTCGACAAATCCAGGAGAAGCTTTGAAACTTTAGTCACCAAGATGTGTTGGTCAGTGCTTGGGTAGTACAAGGTAGCTAAGGTGATTGGGTGCTCATATAGTGTTCCTACAACGATCAGTTATCTGCCTTCTGGGTCTTTCACGACATTTGTGATTTTTAAGGATAATGAGTGATGAATCAGAATGCCCACACCTCCTTTTTTTGATTGCCCCGAAGCAAAATAAGCTGTGGGATATTGTGAGTTGAACCATTTCGGTTCCCTCCCTCTCCGGAAATGTGTTTCCTGAAAAAACAGCACATGGCTGTATAAATTTTTTAGAGCTCTAAAGGCAATGGACCGCTTACCTGGGTTATTCAGTCCTTTGGCGTTGACAGTGGTCAACGTCAGGGTGTGCGAGCCGAACCTGCTAGGCTGTTGATTCATTCTGAGAAAAAAAAAAGGGGGGGGGTTTGGAGAGGAATACCCTTGGGGTTAAGGAAAGGGTTAAGAGAAGTGAGTTGTGTGGGCAAAAATAAAGAGGAGGTAGCTAGGTAAGCCTAGAAAGTAAAGACAAGAGAGTTGGAGATTAACAGATTAGAAATAGGTCCCGGTGTATATATTTGGACCGAGAAGTTCACAATGTATAGCAAGTTAACTCCTCGATTCACAAAGATGTATCAACTAATTTAGAACAATAAGGTGCAAGAAAAACAGTTTAAACGGGGTAGTAACCCTCAAGCTAGTACAAAAAGAAATAATTGTAGAGTAGTTTTTGAACTCCTAAAGGTGTTAGTCTCTTTTATCCTGGGAATGTTGGGAAATGGCCAGTAGCATTTGTCCAGTGGGGAGGGTGGGTTTGAAGGGTTGGGGAGGGAAGGGGGTGGAGGGAGGTTTGGGAGGAAGTAGGAGGGTAGGGAAAGGACAAGGGGAGGGTGTGGGGGGGTTGACATATGATGCAAAGGCCAGTCTTATGGGGAAGTGGGGGAGGTCGTGTGAGGTAATTAAGCTGTTTGGGTGTATAGATTATGTTCCTCTAATCGGTGGTCTGTAGATAGAACAATGTTATAACAACCATATTAGAAAAACAAACAAGGTTAGAGAAGGCATTTGGAAGGGAAAATGCAAATACACAAGTAGAGAAAACATTTCCATTGACTGAGCTAACTTGGGTGATATTTTGGGTCTTTAAGTCTATACAAGAGCCCTATTACATATCAAATAATTTATACAGTGTTGGGAGTGGCTATGGTTCCGAATGGGTACCCCAGCTCGGGCTGTAGGTGAGACATGATATATCGGGCCTAAGATGGTTCTATAGGTGGTCAGCCTCCTACTTCTTGCTATAGCCTGTTAGAAGACTGTAGTTTGTGGGCTCACAGTTTTATATGCATCTCTACCTCTCCTGTAACCTATAAACACAGAGTTAAATATATTTGTGGATCTTTGTTAGACCCCAATATTTTCAGTATAACGTTCAAAATTATAAAGGATACAGTAGCATTTGTTCGAGGCTTAATGCCTCAGAGTCCTTAAGCTTGCAGCGGTCTGAGTCTATGTTTGAAGTTTCAAGTGCTTGACCGAGCTGTCTCGTGGACCGGATCCCGATGTGACTGAGCAGAGCCAATGGAAAGTCCAGCAAGGAACATCTTTTCATCTGATCCTGGAAGGAATACCGCTGTCTTGTTCTGGTATGTGGCTATTATGGATACCGGGAAGCCCCATCGGTATTGAATTTTGTGAGCCCTCAGTTTGGCTGTGATGTGGCCTAGTTCCCTTCTTTTCTGAAGAGTGGTAGGTGACAGGTCAGAAAAAATTTGCAATTCCTCTCCCGCATGGTGGACTGGATGCTTGAGTCGGGCACATCTGAGAATTTCCTCCTTGTCCTTATAGTTTAAAAAGCGAACAATGATGTCTCTGGGGGGAGCCTTAGGTGGAGGTTTGGCCCTAAGCGCTCTGTGAGCGCGTTCCAATATTATATCTGGTGAGGAAGGGGAGTTTTTCAAGGTACGGAACAGGCTCTGGAGGTACCCGTCAATGGCAGGGGGGTGTATGGTTTCTGATATTCCTCTGAAACATAAGTTGTTACGTCGACCCCTATTGTCTAGATCTTCAATTTTGTCTGACAGTTGTTGTATTATTTCTGAATTGCCCCTGATATCAGAGCTCATTAATTCTACAGAAGTGGAGTGCTCTTGCTGCTTAGCTTCCACTTGGGAGACCCTAGAGTCTAAAACAGAAATGTCCCTTCTCAAGTCGTTAAATAAGTTGCGCATTTCCTGGGCAGCATTTTTGATATCTTCTTTAGAAGAAAGATGCCGAAGGTCCTCTTTTGTAATTATATGTTGCCCCTGCGCATCTGGGTCCATGGTCTGTGCGTGATGGTCACGCTGAGGCGCTTCCATGTTGTTCGTAGGGTGTGCGGGTAACTGTTCAACTTGTTTTAAGTATTTGCTGAGCGTGCATACTGGGGTATTCTTGTCAGACTTGTTTTGTTTTTTGCAAGGCATCACTCAGCCCTCTTACCGCTGTATCAGTAAGTCTTTGATGAATTCAGACCAACAGGGGGATCATTACTTTCTATGTACCACAGTGTACAAATAATTGCTTGAAAAGGGATGTAAAGTAACACGCCGTGAGGTGCCAGAAAAGCAACTGCTGTTTTTTGTCTGCTGAATAAAGAGTAAAAGCCAGTCTCTACAGATAGCCCTTTCCAATATGTAGTGGTCTCTGTTTCATGTCAGTAATATTGATAGAGCTAGGATATAGTCCTCTAATTTCTGTGGCTATTTAATGGAGTTCCTTTTGGTCTGCTTATTAACAAGCTTCTTTTGCAGTCAGTGCAGATGTGAAATTTGAGTGTTTTAGGAAGTCCAGATTATGCCAGGGGCCTCTCTATTTTCCTTTTCTGTCTCTTCACCCTCCCCTTTTCTCCTCTTTTTCCCCTTTCTCTCTTCTTTTCTTTATTTTTTTTTTATTTTTTTCTTTCTTTCCTTTTATATATTTTTATCTTTATTTTAGTTTTTGTAATATATTTTGGTCCTTAAATAACTCCTTGGGCTCGATGTCTGCGGCTGTTAGATTCTCCCTCGTGTGTCTTACTACAAAGATGGCCGGGAGGTTTTCATTTCCCCTGTGAGACTTTTCAATTTAAGTGTGTGCATACCGCTGTTGCTTAGTTCGCCCTGTGAATTAAAGAGCGGTACCGTAATACCTCCTCTGTGTGAAGGCCAAGTTACAGCCGGTGGTTTGTTCAGTTAGCTCACGGATGTGTGTGTGCGGTCAAAGATGGGGTGCTACGCACTAAGGCCCTGCAGCTGTAGCCACCATGCGGCAAGTTATGGAGTCTGCTGGCTTACCCTGAGTGGCTTGGTAAGTGTCTGGGATTACCGCTGCTGGCTTTGACGGTCAATAAAACATACTAGTGGGGTTGAAGCTGTTGAGAATACATTGAGATCTAATAGTGACTATACTGAGAGAGAAATTGGGTTCCTTGTTGAATTGTTGTCTATCATATTATATCAGAATTATTTTTTGTTTGGAGATACATATTATTTACAAAAACAGGGAACAGCAATGGGCTCCAACGCCGCACCCACATACGCCAACATTTTCATGAATAATTTTGAAGAATATTTTGTATATTCTCATCTATCTTTTCAACGTTATGGCGCCTCCTGGTGGAGATATATCGATGATGTGTTTGGCGTGTGGGGGGGGCGACGTTGGTAGCCTCCTGTCATTTGTACAGGATCTTAATAATTCAGTTACAGGTTTAAAGTTTACACTGAATATGAATGAGGTTAGGATTGAGTATCTTGATACTATTGTCTATAATAAGGAGGGATTTCTATATACTGATCTTTACACAAAGAGTACTGACAGGAACAACTTGCTGAAATATGGGAGTTACCATCCAGAAAATGTCTTTCAGGCAATCCCTAAAAGTCAGTTTACTCGTGTGAAAAGAATAGTATCAGATCAAGAACAATGTAAATATAGATTGGAACAAATGGCGAACAAATTTATAAATAGAAACTATCCTCCATCTTTGATCTCTAAACAATTAGATGCGATCATGAATGAGAACAATTCAGATAAGATAAATAAACAAAAAACGAAGTCAACCCGTATGATTTTTGTCACACAATTTAATAGGTTAAGTAATAAAATTACTGGTATCTTGAAGAAAAATTGGCATATAATAAAAGACTGCCATCCAGAAGTTTTGGAATTTAAAGAAAATTTAATGGTGGCTTATAAGAAAAACAGAAGTATCAAAGATGAGTTGGTACATTCAGATATTGGTAGCTGTAAACAAGAGAGTCAGAAAACTATTGGGCCTAAGAGATATGGCTGCTACCCATGTCTGAATTGTTCCCACTGTAGCTCTATGATCAAAGGGGAAATTTTTTATCATCCCATTACTGGGAAGAAATATAAAATAAATAAGTATCTCACATGCAGGGCTACATACTGTATCTATCTTATTAAATGTCCGTGTGGCCAAATTTATATTGGCGAGACCTGTAGAGAGGTACGGGAGAGGATAACTGAACACAAATCTAATATCAGATGTAAGAATAAAGAAGCGCCAGTTTCCTCTCACTTCCTCTCTATGGGTCATAATATCAGTCAACTTAGGTTTCAAATTATTGAACAAGTAGATAGGCCTAGAAGGGGTGGAGATAGGGAACGACTATTAAAAATGAGAGAGATGTTCTGGGTATATAAACTAGAGTGCATGAAGCCAAAGGGTATGAACAAAGATTTTGACTGGAGTCTTTTTCTCTGATAAAATCTGTGATAATGTATTAAGATAAAATTATTTTTCTCTATTGACAACATAAATAACATCAGCTGTTTGAAATAATTTTGCTATGCATTGTTCCTCTTTTTAAATTTGTACTTGGTTGTATATGTCTTTTTAAGTGATTTTATCTATGTGTTTATTCACCTCCTGTGTTGAATTTGGAGTTGCATTGAATTATTGCATCCACAAGATGGCACTGTTGTGCAGTTGGATTCTAACACAGGATGTAGAATAATAGGTAAGGGTATATAAGGCATACTCCTGTGTATCTAATTATACATGATTAAGAGCCTGGTGTGGCTTGAAACATTGTAACTGTTTGTTTGGGACCCTATGTGAAATAAAGGTCTTTTAAGAAAACTTGGTGGCTGGAATACTCTTTGAATCTGGTTTGACGGTCGGGTGGCGGTCTCTTACTTCTGTTCCCTGTAGTGTGCTCAGTTGGGGAAGATTGGGTATCCGCTCCGTTGCTCCAAGTATTCCGTCACAGTGTGAATGGGGGCTGAGTTGCCTGCCCCGCTAATGTCCGCTCTTGTGGTCGGCTGGAAACTTTTGCGGTTCTGCCTTAAACTATGCCAGGGGTTGGTAGTGGGTTTAATGTTCCCAGGTATACACTGATATAGGTTGGGGAGTTCAAATTATATTAAAAATGCATATTGTACTGCTTGAGGGTTGAGGAGCTCTCCTAGAACACCGCCATCAGCCTGCGTGGCTTGGCTCCGCCACCTAGAAAAAATCTTTTAACTGTTATTGACTTATATCTTTGGGTATCCAGGAACAATTAAAAAGAGTTAGCTTTACTTGTGGGAGCAAATTTTAACCCCTTTTTTAAAATATTGCACTCTTTATTGGTTATTTCTTTCCCTGAGATATTAAAGACCCCTTCACATCCATTATTGCAATTATTTATCTTTTTTTCCTGTGGTGGGACTCTTCCTCCCCTTTTCCCTCTGAGTTTGTGTAGGATCTGTCATGCCGCACCACTCTAGCCGTTGCTAGGGGCACAACGTCTCCTTCCCTGCTCGTTGCCAGGGGCAGTGTTGGATCAGGATGCATGCGGTGCTGATGTAATCGCTGCACGCTCCTGATGCCGGTCGGAACTCAGTGGCACGAATCCTGCACCTATTTAAATGTTTCCCTAAAGATCTGTCACTGCCCAAGTGTAGGTGTTACTTCATGTGCTCCTGGGTGTGACAGATCGTTCTTTTGAACTGCCTATTATTGATCTCTGTTGCTGAACCTGCCTGTCTGACTACGCTACCTACCTTAACCCTTAATCTGCTGAATTGATTACTGTTGCTGAACCTGCCTGTCTGACTACTCTACCTGCCTTAACCCGTAATCTGTTGGACTGCTTTGCTGTTGCCAAACCCTGCCTGCCGGACCATTCTAGTGGTGTGCCCTTGTACTGCTATACTGTTGCCAAACCCTGTCTGCCTGACCATTCTAGTGGTTTATCCTTGGACTGCTTTACTGTTGCCAGACCCTGCCTGTCTGACCATTCTAGTGGTTTATCCTTGGACTGCTTTGCTGTTGCCAGACCTTGTCTGTCTGACCATTCTAGTGGTTCATTCTTGGACTGCTCAGCTGTTGCCGCTAGGAACTGTCCTGCCTGTGGTGAGTGCTGCCTTCGTCATCTCACTAACATTCTCTGCTCTGGGATATTCCCTATCATTCTGGCTCAATGCCGGGATAACAAGACTACTGGCTGAGTTTAGTCTGATAGAGGAGTATCCCACAAGCGTTACAGGATCTTTCCCTTTTTCTGGGTGTGTGGGTTTGGAGGGATGCAAATCTGTTTCTGTGGATCCAAGTGTGAGATTGTGTTGCATTGTCCTTTTTCTGTGATTCCCTTCTGTCTTTTTGTTTGTTGGATGATGGGTGATGTTGCCTTGGTGGTGAGAAGTGTTGGTCTGTTAGTGTTTTTTTCTTGATATTGTAGTGGGGGTCTTCTAAGTTTTTTGAACTAGTGCCATTATTAATACTAGTTAGTGTTAGTGTCTTTTATCTTTGTGTCTATTATTAGAGTGATAGTGATCAGAGTGTAAATGTTCTCTGGGTGTTTCCCCTTTATGAGTGTATCTTGTATCCCTTTCATGGGATATCTCTCTAATATGTGAATAGTTAAAGGATTGATGTCTCTCTTTGGATCTCAATCTGTATGATTGTTGGTGATTATGTGTTTGCCTTTTGTAATTAACATTCATTCTACCTTGGTGATTGTGTGCTTGCCTGTTATAATTAACATTCATTCTACCTTGGTGATTGTGTGCTTGCCTGTTATAATTAACATTCATTCCACCTTGATTAGACATATTTTTCGGTTTATCAGTAATGTATACATTTCCTTCATTAAAATCTTCTTTATCCCTACAATAATTTGTTTTTTTCTGAATCTCCTCTAGTCTATCTTTACATTTCTTTATTTCCAAAAAAGGATGTAATTTAGATTCTAAATCACCAATTTTACCCTCTATTTCTTTAAGGTTCATATCTTGTAATTCATATAACATACTGACTAGTTCAGTAGAACACTTACGTAAAGCAGCATTCCATTTTTTCATGAAATACTTCTTATCCTGACCAAATGCTGAAGTTTTACTGACCCTGAGGCCTCTAGGAACCAGATCCTCATTCAAATTTCTGCTCAAAAATGTAACTTCCCACCAACATTTGGTTTCTTTCCTATAAAGTTTTTCTAAATCAGATAAAATGCTGTCAAAATCCCCATCTTTACTCTGATTATCAGAAAATCTTGAGTCATATTTAACTTTCCTTTTCTCCCTCCAATTACTCAGGATATTGCTAGGCATGATACAACTTACAGTTATAGAACTATAAACAAATTTCGATAAAAAAAATACAATAAACCGAAAAAATCAAAAAAGATAAGATAAAGTAAAAAAAGATATGATAAAAATAAAAAATAAAATGAAATAAAATAAAACAAAACGAATCAAGAAAATAAATTAAGTATACACAAACAGTGGGGTATAGGGATTGCGCTAATGCTAAAAGAACTCCCTAGCCTTCCTTAAAAATGTCCTAAAACCTCCATGTTAGGATAAGCAGAAAGATAAAAATTACTAAAAAGAAGAAGGTGGTGCTTAAAAATAAAGCCGTAAGTACATAGATATATTTTGTTATTATATAGTGAATAATATAAATTCCTCTACAGAATTTCTGATTATATTAACCGTGTTATATATAAAATTATTTGCAGAAAATTCTGGTGATTCTTAAAATGACAGAATTTATCTCCTAAATTTATATAGTCAACAATGCCTTGAAAAAAGTTAATAATAATGAATAATAATAAAGAATTACATATGCACAAATCGATGAAAAAATAATTTTACTAAAACAATATAATATTAAAGAGTTAAAAAGACTATACAAAGTGATGTCTCCCAATATGTGGATCAAGAAATATCAAAGCCAATGCCTTATCACAAAGCTTCAGATAAATTCCTGAAAAAGAGTAACATCCTTACATGATCCCTCCAGAGAAAATCATTGGAGTGACGACCTCTCTTCAATCTGAGATATTTTCAGCCTTAAAGACCGATTCAGAAATACCATATACAACTCAAACAAGCTCCTTCTGGACTATACCTCCACCAAAATCAAATATACGCACCCCCATCGATAAGAAACCAGCTTCTCCAACACATGATTTTCCTTTATCTGGACATCCTGGGATTACAAAAACAAAAGAATTAATGAACAGATATTTCTGGTGACCAAAATTAGGTAATGATGTATATACTTCATACCTGCCAAGTATGTGCTAGAAACAAATTGGATCATCACAAACCTTTTGGTTATTTAAATCCAATACCTATACTGGAGCCACCATGGACCATGATTTTCATGGATTTCATTGTGGACTTACCTCCATCAAACCATTTTAATACTATACTAGTCATAGATCATCTTACCAAATTAGCACACTTTATTCCTCTCAGACAAGTACTAAATGCTTTAACAACAGCAAAGACCTTTTTTCACAAATTGTGAGATTACATGGATTACCAACCTCAATCATTACAGATAGAGGTACACAGTTCACCTCGAAATTCTGGAGAGAATTGAATCCTTAAAATCAGCTCAAAACTTTCAACTGCTTACCATCCCCAAACAACTGGTCTTACTGAGAGGGTAAATCAGATATTGGAACAATATCTTTGATGTTACATTTCACACTTACAAGAAGACTGGTCTGATTGGTTACCCATGGCAGAATTTGCCTGCAATGATTCTCTCAACTCATTAATGAAAACATCCCCATTCTATGCAAATTACGGTTATTATCCGACAACCGTGCCCACGATAAAATTAATGGACAATTTTACAGCTACCCATGACTTCTCAACTAACATAAAACAAATACTAGATCTACTAAAAACATTTGATTGAAGCTAAACTGAAACACTATTTTGATAAAAGACATAGGCCGAGCCCTTCTTATAATTAACAATTTATTGGTCCATTCCCAATTTCGAAGATCATCAATTCCAATGCAGTGGTACTTTCTTTTCCTTCTACCTACAAGATACACCCATCATTTCATGTGTCCCTCTTGAAGCCTTACATCAAAGATACTGATCCTTCCTGGCAAAAGACTCCAATACCTCCGGTTTTATGTGATGACCATACCGAATATGAGGTGGAAAGTATCTTGGATTCCCGTGTCAGATGGAGGAGATTGGAATATTTGGTACACTGGCGGATTACAGAAACAAAGAGGATTCTTGGGTGCCTCACTATGATCTACATGCCTCTCGACTCATCTCATCCATTCATAAGATGTTTCCTGGTAAACCTAAACCAGAATCCTCGTAGAGGATTCCTTGAGGAGGGGGATCTGTCATAACCACCTGTACCTTTAAACTTAGTTCTCCTCCTCCCTCTATACCTATTTAAGGAAAGTTTAGACACTCCCAACTTGCTTGAATATATACGCAAACTTGACTGATAGCTGTTTCTCCCTAAGCATACTTTGTTATGGGAAACTTTGCCTAATTATTCTAGAGACACTACAAATCTCCAAGCATCTCTCCCAGCCTTATTGGATTGAACTGATTCATTGTTTACCTTCACTAACCTGGTCTGGGATATAAAACTGCCTCCTCCACTGAGTAAAACAAAGACTGCTCTCATTAGGCGGCAGCCACGGATTCACGCTGATCACATGATGTCATCTGTCAAGGACATCGCTCACACGCTCTCAGCGTTTGCCACAGCTCATGCGGATCGTGACAAACCGGTTCCTCTCTTCTGCTAACCTGCATTCGACTTTCTGGCTGACTATTATCCAAACCTGTGCTTCTCCTGCTACAAAGCCTTTATTCACCAGTAACCAACTGAAAGACCACAAGTATTATTCTTTTATTCTGGTGATAAAACTGTAATCTATCCTACAGTTTTCTTTATGTAAAAGACAGTGCTTTATACCACCATTCTCTACTATGATTACTTATAAAAGGATTGACTTTCTACAACAGCAACTACCCCTTTTATGAGAGTCTATGATTACAAATTATGCTATAAAGCACAATAGTTATTTTCACAGTCTTTGTCTCTAGAATATTAAATCATCCTTAAAACTATAACTTAGTCGTGTAAACGTATTCACTCTGACTATCTCAGTTCTTATTAATTATTTAATTATGACAAAATGAACCACAGAAGAACAGGCTTTTAAGCATTTGAAAGATGCCCTCTGTGTCCATCCAGTTTTGGTAACCCCTCTTAAGATTTTTTGTGTGCAGACAGATGCTTCTGGTGCTGGTTTAGGAGCAATCCTTTCCCAAGAGTATCAAGATGAAGAGCACCTTGCTCTTTTCTTAAGCAGAAAACTAAACCGAGATGAGAAGAATTACTCAATAGTGGAGAAAGAATGCCTTGCTATTAATGGGGTTTTGAGACCCTTAAAGGGCCACTAAACCCAAAATCTTTCTTTCATGATTCAGATAGAGAATAGAAATTTAAACAACATTACAATTTACATCCATTATTTATTTTACTTCATTTTTTAAATATCCTTATTTGAAGAAAAAGCAATGCACATGTTGAGCCAATCACATGATGCTTCTATGTGCAGCAACCAATCAGCAGCTAGTGAGCATATCTAGATATGCTTTTCATCAAAGAATATCAAGATAATAAAACAAATTAGATAATATAAGTAAATTAGAAAGATGTTTAACATTGCATTGTCTTTCTAAATCATAAAAGAAAAAATGTGGGTGGCATGTCCCTTTAAGTACTATTTGTTTGGAAGGAAATTTAAGTTACCTATGGACCATGCTCTTCTTTTATGGATGGTCTAAATATGTGTTATGTTTACAAATTATTCACAATTATCCTCAGTAACAAAGTCCTGACTGGGTAACAATCAGCTAGGCATAAGTCAGGCTTCCTCAGGGCTGCAATCATGAGCCACACTTGTGGCTAACAACTTACAAGCTGCTTAATGAAAAACCTGGCCTGTGCATCTTAATAGCTGTTGTAATAATGAACACAATTTATTAATTAATTGCACCATTCAAACACACAGGGCCAGATTATGAGTGGAGCGCAAACTTTGGTGCCCAAGCGATGAAGGGTTTATTTCAGAGTGCTTGCGCACGTCAGGCTTACTGCTGGTAATACAAGTTGAAAGTAAACGTGATCATGCTAGAATGATTACCGTGACTTCAGAGCTCTGGTTAACTTTTGCAAAACATAAAAGTTGCACAAAACACATCTAAAATACATTACAAAGCACACTTACACTTATAATAACACCATCTATTAAAAAATATTTAAAAAATATATTGCACACAAAAGTTCAAAAGGCTCAAAGATATGAGATCTCAGGTGTTAGAAAAAAGGCAGGCAAAGGGCTTGTGTATATATGTATTTACAAACATATATACACAAACACATAAATATATATGTACACACATAAGACAAACATGTAAGTGCATTGGAGACCGAGACCATCAGCATTGACCTGCAAAAGTCATTGAGACCATCTGTGGGTAAAGGATACAACTGAAACCAGAGCTCAGTTAACATTATTTTCATTCATAAAATAGGACTTACATTCAGTCAGGCCATTACGAGACACAAGAATGCAATACACAGATTAACATTATAAAACACTGTAGCGCCGGCGTCTCTAACTGTTTGAGTAAGGCAGTTTATGTATGCTACCTCCCTGCTAGTGATGACAAGTCCAATAATAATGCCCAACGTACGTTTCACCAATGCCTTTGGATTTTTCAAGAATGTCTACTACTCAACTGTGCTTATTTTGGTAAAGTTTGTTCCAATTACCTGCCGTCTTTAACTCTTTCAATCTTTTAAACAGGTTTCTGCTGTTACTATCACGGAAATTAACCAATTTAAAAATATTGATCAAAACATTTTAACAAATACGTATGCAAACATTTTTTATATAACTTATAAACAATTGTAGATTATTCTTATACTTTATAATGACATTATAAAACTGTTTAAAATACATACATAAAAATAAAAACCAAAAGATATGAAATGAGAAATTCCAAGTGAGGGATTGAACGAAAATGTAATAAACTATTATTTTACCACTACTCTTTCATGAGTAGATACTGAAAATAAGATTTAACATATACATCATTAATCATCTCAATTTAAAAATAACTAAATTTGTCTTCTATAATAAAATCCATATTAAAAGATTTCAAAAAATTACATAAAATTTAAAAGCGATCAAGGGACAGTAAAATTTCATGATTCTGATAAAGCATGCAATTTAAAACAACTTTCCAATGTAATTATATTGTCTAATTTGCATCATTCTCTCTTTATGTTTTATTGAAGAGTAAAACTAGGTAGGCTCATAAGAGCTCAGGAGTGTGCACGTGTCTTTAGTAACTCTATGGCAGCAGTGTTTTGCAACATTGTATAACAAAGCTACAAATAATTCTGCCAAACACTGCTGCCATAGAGTACAAAGACACGTGCACACTCCTGAGCCTACCTGGTTTTACTCTTTAATAAAAGATAATAAGAGAACAAAGCATATTTGATAACAGATTTAAATTGGAATGTTGTTTAAAATTGCATGTTCTATCAGAATCATCAAATGTTTAATTTTGACTTTACTGCCCCTTTAACATAGAAAATTAATTATTGTCATGGTTTAAGTCTTGTGTTGGGGATTTGAACCTAAGATTTAGAAAAATGTATATGTGGTTTAGAAGTTACCACTATTCTAAATGTATAAATACTGTACATTGTTAGAAGGAAAAAAGCTAGAAAATGTTTCCAATGAAATATCACATATAAAAGGAATTAAACCATATATTCATGATATAGTCATAATCTATATATATAAAAGAAGAAGTCCTGACTGACTGACGGATTGACTGACTTACTCATCAATGCCCAGCTCAAACCGCTTAACCTAGGAATGTAAAAATTGGAAGTTATGTTGTTGTTATGACATAGGTACCCACTAAGGAAGGATTTTTGGAAATTACGTCCCTAAGGGGGTGAAAAAGGGGAGCAATTTTTTTATGAGGATACCAATAGTTCACAAACCGACGATGTTACAGATGTGAAAATTGGTATTTAGATTCTCCTTGAAAAACAAAGAAACAGGTGTTTTACCATTTCCCCAAAATCCACTTAAGGGGGTCAAAAGAGTGGGGGCTGATTTATGAGGATACCTATATCTAAAAAACCGACAATGTTACAGGCGTGAAAATTGGTATGTAGATTCTCCTTGAAAAATAAAGAAATATTTGTTTTACCATTTCCCCAAAATCCACTTAAGGGGGGCAAAAAAAGAGGGGGGCTGATTTATGAGGATACCTATATCTCAAAAACCGACAATGTTACAGACGTGAACATTGGTATTTAGATTCTCCTTGAAAAAAACAAAAAAGATGTGTTTTACCATTTCCCCAAAATCCACTTAAAGGGGGTCAAAAGAGGGGGGGGCTGATTTATGAGACTACCTATATCTCAAAAACCGACGATGTTACAGACGTGAAAATTGGTATTTAGATTCTCCTTGTAAAATAAAGAAACACATGTTTTACCATTTCCCAAAAATTCACTTAAGGTAGTTCAAAAAGGGGGGGGGCTGATTTATGGGAAAACATATATCTCAAAAAACGACAATGTTACAGATGTGAAAATTGGTATTTAGATTATCCTTCAAAAATAAAGAAACACATGTTTTACCATTTCCCGAAATCCACTTAAGGGGGGTCAAAGGGGGGGGGGGGGTGATTTATGAGTACACCTATATCTCAAAAACAAAAGATGTTACAGACATGAAAATTGGTATTTAGATTACGAGAAACACATAGAATTAATGAAAACTCAAGATATTCATGTCTGCGAGTGTGCAACCTGAACACACACGTGAGGGCACTTTTCCAATCAAAATAGAAATATAACATAATCGTAATTTTCCTCTTAATGGGGAAATACAATTTATGAGATTAAAGGGACAGTCTAGGCCAAAAAAACTTCATGATTCAGATAGAGCATGTAATTTTAAACAATTTTCCAATTTACTTTTATCACCAATTTTGCTTTGTTCTCTTGGTATTCTTAGTTGAATGCAGCGGACATGATCCGCAATATCAGATCATGTCTGCTCGCACAAAAATAAATAGGCCCCTTAGAGCATATGTTATATTATTTTATTAATATATTATGACTATATCTTGAATATACGGTTTGATTCTGTTTATATGTGATATTTTATTGGAAACATTGTTAACTTTTTTCCTTCCAACTATGTAATTATAAACTTATCACCCATACATTTTTCTATTTCTAAATCGTAAGTTCAAATGCCCAAATGAGATTTCAACTTTACCAACATTTAGTTTTCTATGTTAAACCCTAGACACCGTTAGGACATTCCATGCCATCCTAAAAGCACTGGGGCTTAAACTACTTTAAAACGGCATGGAATCCCCTATCTTTTGTGATGTCTTGCTCTATTCTGGAAACAAACAGCAGTTGATCTGACTAAGTTATAGCTCAAAGAAATGGGAGTATAATTCCTTGACCTGTTCTAATCTGGTTGTTTAATGGGATTTCACAATTGTACTGCTTTTTTCTTCACTTTCTGAGGACCAATTTATTTTGAAGAAAGGAACTTTTGCAATTGCTGCCACAATCATCTTTGACGTTAACACTTTATATCCTTTTGTGCACAGCATTTATTTAACCTTTTTGTTTAGTTTACCTTGTCTGTTTGGTCAATATTAAAGGACATTCTAAAGCAAACATGGCATACTCTTATTCATTAGAGACTGTCTTTTTTTGTGATTGAAAGGATGTACAACTGCTGCTGTCTGTTGTTTAACCAGTAATGTTTTTCAATGCTTGTGGCTTTAAAATGAGGCTTTGCCTTTGTGTTTAATCCCTTTTGTGGGGGTTAAACACTTATTTATCTAGGAGAAACAATATTTCAAACATTGTATAAAACCGTGGACATAAGACTATAGTCCCAATTAATCCAGTGCTAGTATTACAAAGCAGTCCCCTTCTTGGCACCTCCAAAGAGAAATAAGGGCCAATTGTGAAGCACTGCAAGGTGAGGAATAATACTGCAAACTGGTAAGTGAGACTCACACTCTTTGGAGTTAAAGACCTATCTCTAAAATATTTTAGCATTTGGTACACATTCTAGAAAAAAACAGGCTTACCTGGTGAAACGCATGTCGGATATTGGATTTTGTGGGCCATTACATCACAAAGAGGGTATAACTGTTTGTGCATTACCGCATCTGAAACACATGGAGATGCTGAGTTTACTCGACTGCAAATTCTAGTGTCTTTTTATTTGCCTTAGAGGCCCATTTATCAAGCTCCGTACGGAGCTTGAGGGCACGTGTTTCTGGCGAGTCTTCAGACTCGCCAGAAACAGCAGTTATGAAGCAGCGGTCTAAAGACCGCTGCTCCATAACCCTGTCCGCCTGCTCTGATGAGGCGGACAGGAATCGCCACAATTCAACCCGATCTTGTGAGCTGCTGGTGCAATGCTGAATATGGAGTGCGTATTGCTCTCCGCATTCAGCGATGTCTGTAGGACCTGATCCGCACTGTCAGATCAGGTCCGACAGACACTTGATAATTCGGCCTCTTAGTCTTGTACAACAGAAGTCTGTTTTTACGCTTTTATAGTATATTAATAGATTTGTTTTCAGAATCTGGCTGTGCTTCTATATAACAAGGGGCTTTGCTAAAAATGCTAAAATGCTAAATGCTAAAAAAATTGTAACACACTAAAGTCAAAATTAAACTTTAGAGCCAATTGTAATGCACTGCAAGGTGAGGAATAATACATCAAACTTGTGGGATTCAAACTCTGGGATTAAAGGGACATGAAACAAACAAGAAAATATTTCATGGTTTAGAAAAAGCATGCAATTTTAAACAATTTTCTAATTTTCTTCTATTGTCTAATTTGTTTCATTCTCTTGATATCATTTTTTAAAGCATATCTAAATAGGCTCAGTAGCTGCTGATTGGTGGCTGCACATAGATGCCTCATGTGATTGGCTCACCCATGTGCATTGCTATTTCTTCAACAAAGTATAGCTAAAGAATGAAGCGAATTCAATAATAGAAGTAAATTGGAATGTTGCTTAAAATTGTAATCTCTATCTGATTTATGGAAGAAAAATATTGGGATTCATGTCCCTTTAAACACCTAGCTCTAAATCATTTCCACATTCAGTACTCATTCTTGAAAAAGCTGTGCTTACCTAGTGAAATGTACATGAGATTTTGGATATTGTGGGTAATTACGTCACAAAGAGGGTATAACTGTGCAATACCACAACTGTAACGATGAACATACAGAGGTTACTCCGCTTTTGAATTGTAGTGTACAGCCTTTTAAAGGGACATTATACACTAGATTTTTCTTTGCATAAATGTTGTTTTTAAAAAAAATGTATAGTTTTGCTTATTTTTAAATAACATTGCTCTGATTTTCAGACTCCTAACCAAGCCCCAAAGTTTTAGGAGAATACCGACGTATACCGACGTATACCTACTCCAGCTTGCTTCTGTTTGTGCAAAGGGTCTTTTCATATGCAAAGGAAAGGGGAGGGGGGATTGACTGCTATTTCCCACATGCAGTGGGTGTTCCAGTAACCTTTTAAACAGAGCTAAACTGGAAGCTTCTAAGTAAGTTTTTAAACGGTTTTATACTGGATTTTTATATCAGTATCTGTGCATATTATTTTTTTATAATAGTGTCTATTACATGCAGTTATTTAAAAATTGGTGTATACTGTCCCTTTAATGTGCCTTAGTCCTGCACACCTGTAGCTGTTAGTCTGATGGGTGTCAAATGATACAGGGGTCAGCAAATTGAAGCAAATTTTGAAATTTGTCAAAAATAAATCTACTGCTCATTTCAAATTCAGAGTAAGTGCTATTGCTTCTTGACTAAACAAATGTGACTACAACTTATCTGTTTGAAGTATTATTCCTCACCTTGCAATGCTTCATTTTTATCTCTTATTTCTCTATGAAGGTGCCATTGATTCTAAAGAAGGGGACTGCTTTAGAATACCGGCATTGGACTAATTGGGACTATTGCCTTATAGCTAAATTTGTGCAATTTATTGGACTGAATTTTTAATATTGTTTTTCCTAATTTTTAGTGTGATTAGGGGCCGAATTATTAAGCATCGTATGGTGCCTAATACATCTGTTTCCACGCGAGCCTTCATGCTCGCCGTAAACAGCAGTTAAGAAGCAGCAGTCTTAAGACCGCTGCTCCTTAACTCATCCGCCACCTTTGAGTGGCGGACAGCAATCAACCCGATCAGATACGATTGGGTTGATTGACACCTCCTGCTAGCGGACGATTGTCTGCGATTCTGCAGGGGGCAACATTGCACAAGCAGTTCACCAGAACTGCTTGTGCAATGCTAAATGCCGACAGCGTACGCTGAACGGATCATGTCGGACAGACATATGATAAATCGGCCCCTTAGTGTTTACCTACATTTTTTTGTGTTGAACTTATTTATCTATGGTCTGTAATACAAAGTAAAAAGCAAACATGTTTAAGTAAATTAGAACATGTTATCTATGAGTTACAATGTCCCTTTAAATCTTTTGCACATTAATAACACAGTATTTTTTTTTACTGAAAACAAATTTAAATCCTGCTTATAAAACTTGTACTCATATGGAATGCGATCATGAGAATGTTTATTTAATGATGTGTTTTGGTATTATAACAACATCATGAATTGATATTAAACGTCCATAGATTCATCATCTGGATTTAACCAGTTAGATGCTATGTTTTATTTTCTATTTTCTTCCATGGATGTCTGTGAGAAACCATAAATTCACTCATTTGAATTTTTTTTAAAATATATATATATATATATAATACAGATCTTTAGAAGAATTGGAACATCAGATAAAAAAAGAAATCACCTGAGCTGCCATGTAATAATTTTGCACAGGAATTTTGATGGATTGGTCATTCTATATCTTCAGTTTTATATTTGCTTTGACTTATCAGTATGTTACTGTCAAATGCACACAAGATGTCACTGACACACACTCACTTTAATCTTTCTCAGATACAAATGTCACACACATGGTAAAACTCAGCCTTTAAGTGTCCTACATATGTAAATGACTTCCTAGTCAGTCTCTGTCAAATAACCAGGGACATCTCTCACTGTGTAACTGTTGCAAACACAGACATGATTTAGTCTGTAACTGTCACATCCCCCTGTATCTTATAGTCTTCACATGCAGTGACTCATCAGACTGTCACTGTCGATTGCACAGTGACATCTTTTTCTGTTAATGTCACACACAGTGGCCCCTCAGCCTTTCATTAACAGGGGTGACTCATTCCACTGAGTGCTTTTACACTTTACTACATAAATGTTGCTGCTGTTACACACACTGTGACCACTTAGTGATAAATATAAACCACCCGTCTATCACATGCACAATACCCTAGACTCTCTTATTACAGAGCACTTAGCGCAGATGGTCAGTTGAAGGATAAGGATTTTAATCTGATTTCCAACAAAGTATCTTAAAATAGAAGAGATTGTTTATCCCAGGCAACAAAAGGGTTAAAATGGTCTGCACCATTATGGATAGAAAGGATTAAACTTAACAATGCCCTGGGGGGGGGGGGGGGCTGTTTTGTGCAAGTACATGCATGTTTGTATGTGGTGGGAAGTGTTATGCTAATCTTTAGCAGGTAAAGCGTTAAAAAACTTGAAAGGGCTTTTTTTTTTAAGCTGAAATAATTTAGATGTTTACCAGTCCATTTCTCTGTTTTATTCTTCTACTTATTGCCCCCTGTCTGCTTGAACCTTTCTTCACTTACTACGTCTCAATTACTTGCCTCAGGTTAAATTAAAAGTCAGGAAGTTTTCTGTGTCCAGGGATGATATTCCCCCCCCCCCTCTCCCTCTCTCCTCCACCCTCTCTCCCTCCCTCTCTCCTGGTGAATAACAGCAGGATCACTAAATAGTACTTTTGTTAGGAAAGAATTCAGAGGACAGATGGGGAAGTAAGAAGAGGAGAGAAACTGAGAGACTGAAAAAGGGAAAAAGGAAAGAGGGGGCAGAGGATAACTTTAGACAGAATTAACAGAGATGGAAAAAACCAAGAGCTTGTGGTAATAAAGTGCTGGGGAAAGGGATAGGGAAGAGGGAGATATAGATACCAAAGAAAGAAAAAACGAGGGAGCAAAAGAAAGACAAAGAAAAGTTTCTAGAAGGGCACGCAGAGGAGTATAAATAAACAGAAAAGAGGAGAAAAAAGTTAGTATATAAAACGCAGAGGATACAGGAAGAAACACAGGAGAGCACGGTGAAAGGAGAATTATTAAAAGTGGAAAAAAAAGGGAGACAAGAATGCTTAGTCAGAGCGAACAAGACTGAACAGGAGGGGAGATGGCAAATAGATATGAGAGATTTAAGTTTTAATTAAAAAGCTGACCGACAGAATAAGTGACAAATGTTGAGAGGCAATGAGGAATAGGATACAGAGAAAAAAGAAATGAGAACTGGAGTTAGAGAGGAGAGTGAATGATAAAAGTGTTAAAGAAAATATAAAAAAAATAAAAGGGATAGAATGAGAAAGGCCTGAATCAGGAGAGATTGACAGTTTGATATAAGTAGTACAGGGATAAAGTTTTGTACATTTGAAGCAGAAAGAAGAGGACATGACTCAAGGAACATAAGAGACTTAGAAAAAAATTGTTAAGGACTGCACCAAAGCAGGTAAGCATATCTCTACAATTAGTAAAGCAATATATGTATGTATGTGTGTGCTTATATATAAAACAGGCTAAAAAAGGAGTGTGCAAAAGGCTGTGTGGAATATAGGATTGGTAAAGTAGTTACCAGGGTTTGCATGCAGCCCTGTTTGCACACTCTCTCTTTTATTACCTGTTTTACGTCCGTCTCCAAATGCACCCTAAGCAGAAGAAATAGAGGGGGGAAAACCTAGGTTACAACATGGTGGTGCCCATTAACCTTAACACTTATATATGCAATATAATTTAAAAAAAAATGTCTACATATTATTATCAGGCTAATGGTTTGATTGCATTCTATCTCAAATGTATTAACAGTTTAATCAAATAGCATGTCAGTACATTCATATCTTAATACCTTAATCAATTTTAATTATAAGGAAACTTAGAGAAAGTTTTATTAGAAGTCCAGACAGCATGATTCAAAATCAATAAATAAAAGTAAGTTTAAAAAAAAATGAACAACTTTTAAAATGTATAAATGGTGTCATCAGTAATCAAATAAAAATGTAGCTAAATCCATGTTTTTAAGACATGCTTAAAGCCAAAAAATGTAAGATTTAGTACTTTGTTAAAATAAGTAGTTTTTTTTTTTGTTTTTGTTTTTAGAATTTTTACCATATTATTTATTTGCAATAAATAAAACTACATTTATAAAGACTCACAAAGGTAGCTGACATTCCAGTTGTAAACATAAAGGGAAACATTTTAACAAAGGTAATTTCTAAACATGTAAGTGTTTAAACTCAAATACCATTATTATTATTATTATTATTATTAATACTACTACTAATAATAATACTATTATTAATAATAATAATAATATCATGTATTTGTAAATTGACACCTAATTCCTAGGGTACATGAGCAGGGGTAAAACTGTAATGCTGATATAAAGTTAAAAAAAATAATACAAAATAAATAAATAAAAAATACATATTTCATAGAAAACAAATATATTTATTCAGGAAGAGGAAGGTCATGCACTAATGAGTTTACAGTCTACAGATTAAAGGGGTATTAAACCTGTTTCTTTGATAATTCAGATGGAGCCTGTATTTTTAAACAACTTTCCAATTTACTTCTATCTAATTTGTTTTGTTCTCTTGATATCCTTTGTTGAAAAGAATACCTGGTAAGACTCAGACGCTGCTGACTAGTAGCTGCCTCATGCTATTGGCTCACCCAATGCATACAGCGAGCTCCCAGTAGTGCATTGCTGCTTCTTCAACACAGGATACCAAGAGAATTAAGCAAATTAGATAATAGAAGTAAATTGGAACGTTGTTTAACCCTTTGAGTGCTAACAATGACTCTGAGCAGTCGCAAATTGTCCCAGTGAGGTGCTGACGACGGCACAGAGCCATCGCTAGCACTCTCCCAACTTGAGGGCAATCTGTGGGCTCCCACCTACTCCCACCTCGGCGATCTTGCCTGAATAGTGAGAGACATCGCCGGGACTTCACGATTCGTGTGGTGACATCACGCGCAATTAAGTGGAGACGTAACTGCTCAACTTTATTTAAAATTAATAATGGACAATATAGGGAAATGGGGGCATGCAGCTTACAAGCCTGTATCTCAGGCATCTAAGCAGCTACAGACCCCCAAGACCCAGTATAAGTCTTGGATATCTGGAAAAAAACAAAAAACAAAACATTGTCTTAGCAGCCAAAGGGTTAAAAGTGCATCTGAATCATGAAAGAACATTTTAGGGTTACAGGTCCTCTTTTTACCTATATTTGAAAGCGGCAAAGGTACCTCTGCCCCAATGCTTCTTCTTGCCCTCTAAATCATGTACAATATTTATCAGCTCTGGATTTACTGTAAATATACACATGGCCAATACAGCATCAATAAGTAAGCAACAAAGAGGATTTCACCAAGGTAACTAAGACTGTTATACTTAAACAATAATGTTCTTTAAAAATTACCTTGGATATTGTTGTACATATCCCATTAAAGGGACATGAAACCCACATTTTTTTTCTTTTGTGATTTAGAAAGAGCATGCGATTTTAAACAACTTTCCAATTTACTTCTATTATCTAATTATCTTCATTCTCTTGAAATCCTTTGTTGAAAAGCATATCTAAATAGGCTCAGTAGCTGCTGATTGGTGGCTGCACATAGATGTTTTGTGTGATTGGCTCACTCATGTGAATTGATATTTCTTCAACAAAGGATATCTAAAGAATGAAGCAATTAGATAAGTAAATTTGAATGCTGTTTAGCATTGTATTCTCTATCTGAATCATGAAAAAAAAAATTGGTTTTCATTTCTGTTTACATGTAGATAATTAGATAGATAGATTTAAAATTATTGCTTTCTAGGATTTACAATTGCCCAATAATGAGTGCCACCGATTTCTCTGTTTTGTTTAGCATTGTTCTCTATTGTTTACTTGGGTGGCCATATTGCCACTTTTAAGGAGGACACTTATGATATATATATATATGTCAGGAGCTGTTTAATAAAATAATGTTCCATTGAAAGAACCCTGACATATGTATTTTTCACAAGTATCCTTTTTTTAATGGGGCAACCTTATCTAAAATAAATGAGTGTGATTGGTCTCCAGTTAGAGAGAATGACCAGTTGACCACCAGTGAAAAAACATTATATCCAATAAGTGACACTACACTACAGTTAATTAAACTACCAAACAATAACCACCATTGGCTCCCATTTAAGACATCAAAATTCATATTATAATCATTCTATGGCAAAAGCATTATATATATATTTTTTTTTTCTACATTATTCAAATCCATCAAAAGAACTGACATTTGATTAAGAGAAACTGCTTGAAAAAGTAATATAACAAGAAACTTTAGTTAAATAGACAAAAAAAAAAACTACAAGAAACAGAATATCACAGGATTATCAAGCAGGTTTCTCTGAAATTTTTATAGACCTTCACGGAGGCCAAAGTTTCATGTTCAAAGCAAAATTAAATTAAAATTAATTCTGTTAATAACTGTGTAATGTGTTTGGACTAGTTAACTGCAATCATAAATTAATATCCGGATGAGTTGATATGTGTAATCTGATCAATAATTAAAAAAAAAGAAACTAAGTTATTTTATGGACATGAGAACAGCTCGTGCTCAGAATGTTAACAATTGAAAAGAGCTTTGTGAAAAGTCAAGATATGTTATACAAAATAGGCCAAAGTGGGTTTTTGAAAGTTTAAAAGAAGTTAAAAAAAAAACTCACAAAAAATGCTGAATAGGTGTTTTCTGATTAACTAGAATTCTGCTATTGTCCTTATGTGAGATATAGGGGAATTCTTATGGACTGAAAAGGAGTCTATGTTTAGCAATTATAGAAGTTCCATTCTCCAATTAATAGAACTACTACAACATACAAAGGGCATATTTTAGCCTAAGACATTTAGGCATGTGTCTAGGACAACAGATTTTGGAGAGAGCAGATGGTAACGGGTGTTTCTTTGACATAATTTCTTCCCACTCCTATAATCTCAAAATGTTTTATTTATTACTTTTAGTACAATTTAAAGGGACATTAAACACTAAGGGCCAGATTACAAGTGGAGAGCTAAATATCGATTTGATGAAAGCGATATTTGCGCTCCACTGTGTAATACCAGCACACAATATTGTGCGCCGGTATTACAAGTTTACAGCAATGCGCGCTTCCATAGATTTCCATCAGAGGCAGCATCAGCACTTCAGCACCAGCAAAGGGGGTAAGAAATATACATATACACTAGCATATAGATATATATGTTATAAGAATTACATATATATTTACTGGGAACACACTGTTCCCATTGACCGCAATGTAAAGGCAATTTTTAGTGCAGTTTTTGTTTCTAACACCCCACTCCCATCACCTTTAACCCCAAAATACTGCCTAGTGCAGTAATTTTATTAAGAAATAAAGATGCTGCCATTTTTATTTTTTTAATAAACTACACTAGACAGTATTTTGAGGCCATTTGGAGCATATTTATAAAATTAACCAGAGATCTGATCTCTGGTTAATTTTATAAGTGCTAATAAGTATAACCAGCCACTTGTAATATATGGTTAATTATCTCGCTCCTGTCTGGCTGTTTGTGGGAGAGGGAATAATTTAGGGCTCCGCTTGTAATCTAGCCCTAAATACATTTTTGTTTGAGTTATGTATTCAGTGCAAAGATTAACCTGAGAATAATTGGTACATGTATTTTTAAAAATTACATTAGTAGTTTAAATATTGAAAAAAATAAGGATAAAGTTAACGTTCATAAAGCAATGGATGCCGCCATATTGGAACTTAGGTTACCTTATCTGCTGAGGCCAATCAGGAATGTTTATAAATGGCTTACTAGAGTGTGCAGCCAATGACTGTGTGTAATATAGCTGTGTCTGCACTTCCGTGTTTAACATGTATTGGAAAGCTCACAATATTCAGAATTCAATTACAGGAAAGTAGAACAAAATAAATAATAAAGTATATTGCAAAGTTATTTTACTACATGTAATTAAACCATTTATATTAATATATTGAGGTGTTTAATGTCCCTTTAATGATGCTTGGTTATCTAGTCAGATCACATGGCTCATCCAAGCATTGATGGGCTCCAATTCTGAGGTCTATATATGAGGGAAAAATTAGCAAATATAGTAGTCAAAGTTAAAGGGTTTGTAAATTAAAAATTTCTAGGGCAGCCCACTGAGACATAGTGTTCTAAAATGGTTATATACTACTTAGCAATTCCACAAACTGCTTAGCAATTAATGAGAGTGCAGTGCAATTAGTGAGATTGTTCTGCAATTAGAGAGACTGCTCACTACTGACTGGCTCTGCATAACAATTAGTGATCTGACCCTTTATTAAGTAGGGTTATTCTAACATCTCAATCAGTGGGCCTACAATTAATGAGTAAACCTCTTTAATTGGTAATGTTACTTGCTTGTTACAAATTAATCTATCCCTAAAATGATAGAAACTGCCCTAATAAATCTGTGATATGAAACCAATGTAATGCACCAGAGGGGATTACAGGGGCAAGAGGGACAGAGTACAATTGTTTTGTGGGATAAAATGGAAGAAACATGTTTTTCTGTGAACAAATAGGATATTTTTACATGGTCGTAATAGAAGCAAAAAAAATATTTTTTGGCAGCAGGAGAGGAATCAAATTGCAGAATACGATTCCAGGGCTGTTAAAAAAAGTAACAGGGACAGTAAATCCTAAATATCTCTGTGACGCATATGAAAAAACACTATTTAAATATTTTAGTTTTTTTTTTTTTTTACATTATTTTGATTTTAAAGTTACCATGAAATGCATGTGTGCATAACTGGTCCTTAAAGGGACACTGAACCCAAATTTGTTTTCTTTCATGATTTATATAGAGCATGACATTTTAAGCAACTTTCTAATTTACTCCCATTATCAATTTTTCTTTGTTCTCTTGCTATCTTTATTTTAAAAGCAGGAATGTAAATCTTAGCAGTCAGCCCATTTTAGATTCAGCACCATGGATAGTGCTTGCTTATTGGAGGCTTACATTTACTCACCAATAAGCAAGCATAACCCAGGTTCTCAACCAAAAATGGGCCGGCTCCTATGCATCACATTCCTGCTTTTTAAATAAAGATAGCAAGAGAACGAAGAAAATTTGATAATAGGAGTAAATTAAAAAGTTGCTATAAATTGCATGCTGTATCTGAATCATAAAAGAAAAATTTGGGGTTTAGTGCCCCTTTGATTGTTCACTGGTTTATAAGTAGAACATCCACTGTTTTATTAATTGGCAGTGGTACGTCTCACAAGAATAAAAATAAAAAAATGTTTTTTCCTTTCAGGAACATAAATTTTACATAAAAAGAAAAATCCATCAATATACAAAATATGTTTTAAAACAATATTTAGCAACATTTACAAATCAAAAGTAGTTCAGGGATACACCCCTTGCAAAGCCCTGGGGAATGGATGTTCCTGGTCACCTTTGATGTGCCCTTATTACTTATAGATGTAAATGTTAGGCATGGGAGAATATTCAGATTCAGCATTCGTTTGCAAAACGAATGATGAATATATGTCCGCCAGCAATGGCATTCAGCTATTTTTGGAGTGTACATCCGAAATCAGTGTACAAATCCAGATCTTTGTGTGTTGCACTTTCACACCAATGTATCCGACTCCGAAAATGCAGTTGCTGTTGGCCATATTTGTCATTCGCTTGTGAATTAATTTAGATGCTCCATCCTCTCCAGGAGTGTAACAGGCAAAAACATGTTAAAGATGTAATGAATGTATATTGAAATGTTGTTTTATTTTTCCTAATTAAACATTCTATGGAGTGATTAAATGTTCCATTTAATCTCTCTTTAATTGACTGCCACTGCAATAAATGGTAGCACTTGTTTTCCATTCTCTGTGAATAACCATGGTCAGGACAGTGCCATATTATGTTTGATAAAGGTGCCATTCACACTAAAATGATTATGTATGGACATGTTATAGACCATTTAAATAAGGGAAGAGATTTATAAACCAACTGTAATTTATATGTACAGGCGGATATCATTGGTTGAAAAGTGTGACAATAAATGAAAGTTTTCAATTATATTAAATTACATTAAATTAAAATTCAGGTTCAGCTAAATCTGAAAAATTCAGATAGAGTGCATATTTTAATAGACATTTCAATTTACGTCTGTCATCAGATATACTTAATTCTCTTGGTATAGTATTAAAAAGCATACCTAGGTAGTAGCAATTATTTACTAGGAGCTAGCTGGAAGATTAGAGGCTACACATATTCCTCTTGTCATTGGCTCACTGGATGCTTTCAGCTAGCTCCCAGTGGGGCACATTGTTACGCTAGAGACAGTTTTAGCAATATGCCTCTTGTCATTGGCTCATTTGATGTGTTCAGCTAGCTCCCAGCAAGACATTGCTGCTCTAGATACAGTTTTAGCAATGTTCATCTTCTCACTGGCTCACCTGATGTGCTCAGCTAGCTCCCAGTAGGGCATTGCTGCTCTGGAGACGGTTTTAGCATGGGTTAAATACATAGTTATAGCAAGCAAGAATGCAGTAATAAAATGCTAATAAAACACATAAGTACAATTTCTTTATAAACATTTATATCCCTTTATATTTTTCTATTCAAACACATATGGGTGTTTGCATTAACCTAAAATAAAATAAAAAGATACCTTAATATAATAATATCAGCGACAAAACATGCAACAGAAGAGAGTACATTGTTGCTAGTGTGGTGCATCATTTTAAAACTGGTGGCGTATTATGGTCTTAAGTGGGTTTTAGACTTTGATAAAATTCCAAGGGAAGCATTTTCCCCTTTTGCCTCCCCCCCCCCCAGGAAACTGAAAAATTCATATCTATCTACCTATATGTTGTCACAATTTATACAATAACTAGTATCTTTTGTATCTTTTGATCTTTGTCGTCTGCTCTCTGCCAAAATTACAGTACTGCCTCTGAATCTCAGCATGGCCTTAGGCAGCAAACACACTGTGCGCCAGATGTCTGCTCTATACTCACATCTGGAAATGATCAGAAATGGTTTTAGAAGAAAAAAAGAGAGAATAAAGAGAGGGGGAAGTAGTATAGGAAAAATGCAGAGTGAGAAAGCAAGAGAAAAAAAGTATATATAGAGAGAGAGATGAGGTTTATAGATATAGTTGCTGAAATAGATACTCAGAATAATCAGAGAGATAGAAAAAAAGGAGAGAGAGAAATAAAGAGTGAGCAGGAGGGAGAAAGAAAGAGAGAGATAGATAAAAAGAGAGAGAGTAAGAGAGACAGAGAGAGAAAAGGAGCGAGAGAGAGAGAAAGGGAGTGCAAGAGAGAGAAAGAGAAAGAGAGAGAACGAGAGAAAAAGGGAGAGAGAGAGAGAGAGAGAGAGAGAGAAAGGGAGCGCAAGAGAGAGAAAGAGAGAGAACGAGAGAAAAAGGGAGAGAGAGAGAGAAAGAAAGTGAGAAAGAACAAAAGAAAGAAAGAAAGAAAGAGAGAGGAAGATAGAAAGAGAGAAAGGGAAAGAGAAAGAGAGAGAGAGAGAGAGAGAGAGAGAGAGAGAGAGAGGGAGAAAGGGAGAGAGAGAAAAAGAGACGAGAGAGTGAGAAGAGAGAGAGAAAAGAGAAGAGAGAGAAAAAGAGAGAGAGAGAAAAAAGAAAGAGAGACAGAGAGAAAAAGAGACGAGAGAGCGAGAACAGAGAGAAAGAGAGCGAGAGAAGAGAGAGAGAAGAGAGAGAAAGAGATAGAGAAGAGAGAAAAAGAGAGAGAGAGAAAGAGAGAGAGAAAGAAAGAGAGAGAGAGAGAGAGAGAGAGATGGATGAACAAATGGTAGGTGCGGAGGAAGACTTTAACAATGTTTTCTATAGTGCAGTTCCAACAAGGCAGACATTATATGAACATTATCTTGCATAAATGGACATCACAGTTTTAGAATATATGAGAAGTAGTAGAATTCAGCAATTATGCAATACACTGCAAAATAGCCACAATAAAAAAAAATGGCTTATAGCTATTTAAAATGGTCTTTTTTAAGTAACCTTTGCAGGGTTTGGCAATTTCTGAGCATTCCAGAGCTACACCCTTTGAAAGCCTCTTGAGTATGTTTATCTTAAATCTTTTCTTGTGTTTAATTCATGTCAGATATAAATGAGCTCTTGCACAGATGCAATCTTTGTGGTGCATATTTAAGGTTAATACTAGTTTATTCATTATCCTGTAATAATATGTAATATGCTCTCCAGCCTTTCTGTGGGGCAGGTGAAAAAAAATCAATTTCAGAAATAAATTGCAGTAAAGAAGGCAAAACAAATAATAAAAGTATTTTGAATAGTTTTTTTTTACTTTTAGTTATGGAGATTTATGGAGCATTCATTTGAGCTTAAGTAAACATTAAACTTCTCATAAAATGTACAATAATGCATAAATAATCTATTTTGCCTGACTTTACTGTAATTTAACTTTCAAAAAGGGTAGTGTTTCCAATACCCCCATGAGTTTTTTTTCTAACAAAATTACAGTTTTTGTATGCAGATCTTTCACCATGGAGTAAATCATTTCTGTATAAATAGAAAAAAAAAATGGAAATTCTGCCCAAATATTGCTATATTTTTCCATTCATCTGTTTAAATGTTTTTCCCACATACTGCAAAGATTATTCAGAGGTCAACAAATCTGTTTTTGGAAGAACATTTAGGAGCAAGACATATGTTTAGGAGCCAGACGGAGGTATTTGCAGATACTACAGACCCAGCATGCCGCATAAACAGTTGCTTAACAGACCTCAGAATGGATGAATGCTAGGTGTCTCAAAGTGAACCCGGACAAAACAGAGTTACTCTTGGTGAGGGGACCCGGGCATCAAAAATATCCCACGATCACCCAACTGGCCTGGAGCTTGGAGGCTCTGAACCTGTTAGTTCAGCAAAGGTACGAAACCCCGGAGTGCTGATTGACGCTGGACTATCTATTAAACAGTAGATTTCCTCCGTAATAAAATCTGCCTACTTTCATCTGAAAAACATAGCTAGGATACAACACTTAATTACACCAGATGATATGCCAACGCTAATCCATGCATTTGTATCCTCTAGGCTAGATTACTGCAATGCACTCTACTTGGGCCTCCCAAAAAAAGAACTCCATCGCCTTCAGACGGTACAAAACGCAGCAGCCAGACTACTGACCAATCAAACTCGCTCCTGCCACATAACACCTGTTCTCCACTCCCTGCATTGGTTTCCAATTAAATAACGAACATATTTTAAAATTGGCCTGCTGACCTTCAAAGCCTTAAACAACCAAGGCCCACAGTACCTGAAAGAGCTCCTAACACCCTACATCTCATCCCGCTTACTTAGGTCAGTCAACACATCCCTCCTCTCAGTGCCAAGAATAAGGACAAACTCAGGTTCCAGAGCATTCGGCCACGCTGCCCCTACTCTCTGGAACTCTTTACCGTGCGCAATCAGAGAGGCACTGTCCTTACAGACTTAAAAAAAGCTAAAGACCCACCTCTTCCATCAGGCATTCAGTCCGCTTATCTGACCTTCAGAAACTCCTAACTTTTATGTCTTTATGTTGGTATATTTGTAAAGTGCTTTGAGTCTCACAGGGAGAAAAGCGCTATATAAAATCACAAATTATTATTATTATTTTATATGGAGAATACCACAAAAACGTAGGAGCAGGTAGTAAAATTATAAGAACCAGTTGCTCCCTGGCTAATAGGTTTGTTAAGCTCTGTTATATACATTATAAACAAGCAATAGCTTCTGAATAGTATGGTTATAATTTAACCTATTAATGTAAGTAAAGGAAAATATCATACAACTACAGTGCTCACGTCTGAAACAGACGTAATGTTTCCTCCATGCCTGCTTATTGTGCAAGCATAAACAATAAGGAAAGTCAGTGTGAGTCTCAGCACCTAACCGGTATGACTGACTTCAGAATGAATATATACGTATCACAGTTTATGTGTTTATACTGAGGAGACTTGAGGTTACAAAAAAGTGGGCTGATGCTTGTGCACTAATATCTCATCTGTGTGTGTAGCATCTGCGTTCCACACCACTGTGTGTATAAAGTAATGCTGCAGTGTGTCTGAGGCTTACCGGTCTGTTCAGATTCTGTGTGCGCTCATCCCCTCTTTTACCAGCTAGGTCGGTCCACAGGAGCAGGGAAAGGAAAAACCCCTTTCGTTAAAGGGACACTGAACCCACATTTTTTTCTTTTGTGATTTAGATAGAGCATGACATTTTAAGCAACTTTTTAATTTACTCCTATTATCAAATTTTCTTTATTCTCTTGGTATCTTTATTTGAAATGCAAGAATGTAAGTTTAGATGCCGTCCCATTTTTGGTGAACAACCTGGGTTGTCCTTGCTGATTGGAGGATAAATTCATCCACCAATTAAAAAATGCTGTCCAGAGTACTGAACCAAAAAAAGCTTAGATTTCTTTTTCAAATAAAAATAGCAAGAGAATGAATAAAAATTGATAATAGGAATAAATTAGAAAGTTGTTTAAAATTGCATGCTCTATCTGAATCACGAAAGAAAAAATTTGGGTTCAGTGTCCCTTTAAGTTACCTCGCTTAGGACGCTCTCCCGGAACATGCTTCTGTCCTGCTGTAAATGAGCCGCTTCCTCTGCCTTCCTCGACCTCTGGTGATTTCTGATTATGTCACACCCACTCGATCTTACCCAGTCTCCTGCCTCTTGGTTCCTAAGTCTCCTGAGTCTAGATCCTTTAGATAAAGTGCCTGTGCTCACCTTCCCCAATAGCTGTGAGAAGTAAAGAGCAACAAGGCAGAAACGCGTTAGCTGGAACCGCCATCCACCCTCCCAGTTTGGCTAACATTTTTGTATATTTTAACTTTTTGTAATAAAATGGAATTTTAATTACGTACATAGCCTGGTGCTCCCATTTTGTTGCTCTTTACTTCTCACAGGCATAAACAATGCCATACATCTTGCTGAAGAATTCCGTATTTGAAGCATGTTTATACAGAATCATTTTTGTTTTTGTTAAAGGGACATGAATCCCAAATGTTTCTTTCATGATAGAGAATACATTTTAAAAAAGTTTGCTATTTACTACTATTATCAAACTTTATTATTGTGTTATTCTTTGTTGAAGAGATATCTAGATAGACGTTCACATGTCTGGAGCACTACATGACAGGAAATAGTGCTGCCATCTAGTGCTCTTGCTAATGCATAACATTGTTGCCAAACTGCTGCCATATAGTGCTGGAGACACGTGCACGCTCCTGAGCTTACTTTCCTGCTTTCAACAAAGGATAACAAGAAAAGGAATACAATTTGATAATAGAAGTACATTGGAAAGTTGTTAACAATTGTATGCTCTATCTGAATCATAAAATAAAAGTTGTGAGTTTTTTTCATTTTAGTCAATCAGTGCTGACTCATAAATAACTCTATGGGAGTGAGCACAATGTTATCTATATTGCACACATAAACTAGCGCTGTGAAAAAACTGTTAAAATTCACTGCGATAAGAGGCATTCTGCAAGGGTTTAGAAATTAGCATATGAGCCTACCTAGGTTTAGCTTTCAACATTGAATACCAAGAGAAGAAATCAAAAGTTGTTTAAAATTGCCCAAACTGATTAATAAAAGTTACATTTTGACTAGACTGTCCCTTTAAAATCTCAAGGTGTTTACTGCTATTTTAATACTAGATGCCAACCTGGGAAGTTATTTTGAAAATGTAAATACAAATACCGCTCATAAACATTTAGATTGTATTAATTCCATATTTTTGTGTTTTTTCTTTGGAAACAATTTGAAATAAAATGTCCCTTTAAAGGGACAGTCAAGTCCAAAATAAACTTTCATGATTCAAATAGGGCATGTCATTCTAAACAACTTTCCAATTTACTTTTATCACCAATTTTGCTTTGTTCTTTTGGTAGTCTTAGTTGAAAACTAAACCTAGGTAGGCTCATATGCTAATTTCTTAGACCTTGAAGGCTGCCTCTTATGTGAATGCATTTTGACAGTTTTTAACCATTAGAGGGAGTTAGTTTATGTGTGTCATATAGATAACATTGAGCTCACACACGGGAAGTTATAAGCACTGATTGTCTAAAATGCAAGTCTCTCAAAAGAACTGAAATAAGGGGGCAGTTTGCAGAGGCTTAGATACAAGATAATCACAGATGTAAAAAGTGTATTATTATAAATGTGTTGGTTATGCAAAACTGGGGAATGGGTAATAAAGGGATTATCTATCTTTTTAAACAACAAAAATGTTGGTGTTGACTGTCCCTGTAAGTGGTTCATTAAGACATTGCTTACAAAGAGGTATTATTTTTAAAATACTAAGAAATTGATTTATTTTATCTAAAATGCTTTTAACCCTGTTCAAAGGGACACCATACTGTAATTGTTCCCCTTAAAGGGACATAACCCGAAATTTGTTTGTTCCTGATTTAGATTGAAAAATTTAAAAAAAAGTAAAAGAATTTCAATTTGTTGCAAACCAGGTAGGTAGGCTTAGTAACGTGCACATGTCTGGAGCACTATATGACAGCAATTTTTCAAGAATGCTTTAACAATGTTATACATTTGCAAGAGCTGAGCACTAAATGGCAATAGTGTCTGCTGACATATAGTGATGTCGCGAACCTAAAAATTTGGGTTCGCGAATGGCGAACGCGAACTTCCGCAAAAGTTCGCGAACCGGGCGAACCGCCATAGACTTCAATAGGCAGGCGAATTTTAAAACCCACAGGGACTCTTTCTGGCCACAATAGTGATGGAAAAGTTGTTTCAAGGGGACTAACACCTGGACTGTGGCATGCCGGAGGGGGATCCATGGCAAAACTCCCATGGAAAATTACATAGTTGATGCAGAGTCTGGTTTTAATCCATAAAGGGCATAAATCACCTAACATTCCTAAATTGTTTGGAATAACGTGCTTTAAAACATCAGGTATGATGTTGTATCGATCAGGTAGTGTAAGGGTTACGCCCGCTTCACAGTGCGCAGTGTAGGTGATATACCTGCCCTGACCATGCTTTGCAAACCAGGTATCAGTGGTCAGATGGACCCTTGCCCCAACACTGTGTGCCAGACATGCCATTATAGCAGACTTATATGGCTTTGGCGTTGCTTTTTGGTAATTAGAAGGCTGCTAAATGCCACTGCGCACCACACGTGTTTTATGCCCAGCAGTGAACGGCTTAATTAGGGAGCATGTAGGCAGCTTGTAGAGTTAATTTTAGCTTAAGTGTAGTGTAGTAGACAACCCAAAGTATTGATCTAGGCCCATTTTGGTATATTTAATGCCACCATTTCACCGCCAAATGCGATCAAATTAGAAAAATTGTTCACTTTTTCACAAACTTTAGGTTTCTCACAGAAATTATTTACAAACAACTTATGCAATTATGGCATAAATGGTTGTAAATGCTTCTCTGGGATCCCCTTTGTTCAGAAATAGCAGACTTATATGGCGTTGGCGTTGCTTTTTGGTAATTAGAAGTCTGCTAAATGCCACTGCGCACCACACATGTTTTATGCCCAGCTGTGAAGGGGTTAATTAGGGAGTATGTAGGGAGCTTGTAGAGTTAATTTTAGTTTAAGTGTAGTAGACAAACCAAAGTATTGATCTAGGCCCATTTTGGTATATTTCATGCCACCATTTCACCGCCAAATGCGATCAAATTTTTGGTTTCTCACTGAAATTATTTACAAACAGCTTGTGCAATTATGGCACAAATGGTTGTAAATGCCTCTCTGGGATCCCCTTTGTTCAGAAATAGCATACATATATGACTTTGGCGTTGCTTTCTGGTAATTAGAGGGCCGCTAAATGCTGCTGCGCATCCCACGTGTATTATGGCTAGCAGTGAAGGGGTTAATTAGGTAGTTTGTAGGGAGCTTGCAGGGTTAATTTTAGCTTTAGTGTAGAGATCAGCCTCCCACCTGACACATCAGACCCCCTGATCCCTCCCAAACAGCTCCCTTCCCTCCCCCACCTCACAATTGTCACCGCCATCTTAAGTACTGGCAGAAAGGCTGCCAGTACTAAAATAAAAGTTTTTTTTTAAAAAAGTTTTTTTTTTTTAGCTTTACATATGCTGTGGTGTAGCATCCCCCCTTAGCCCCCAACCTCCCTGATCCCTCCCAAAACAGCTCTCTAACCCTCCCCATCTGCCTTATTGGCCGCCATCTTGGGTACTGGCAGCTGTCTGCTATTATTTCACAGTCAAAAAAGTGTTGTTTTTTTAAATGTACACTACTGTTACACCAGATATGAGTGGTGGCACTGGGCAAGTGGGCACAGTATACGCTGTGAGCCTGACACACACGCTGGCAGAGAGGCAACTGCAATTAGATTACACAGGAAAAAAAAAAAAAAAAGCAGACTGATGTTCTAGCCCTAAAAAGGGCTTTTTGGGGTGCTGTCCTTACAGCAGAGATCAGATGAGTCCTTCAGGACTGTAGTGGACACTGAATACACTAGCCTAGCTATCGATTTCACTATTAAATCAGCAGCAGCTACACTGTCCCTCCTCTCACTAAGAATGCAGCTTCCAAATGAATCTAAAATGTATGCTGTCCAGGAGGTGGGAGGGTCTGGGAGGGAGGGTCTGCTGCTGATTGGCTGTAATGTGTCTTCTGACTGTGAGGTACAGGGTCAAAGTTTACTCAATGATAAAGAATAGGGGGCGGACCGAACATCGCATATGTTCGCCGTCCGCGGCGAACACGAACATGCTATGTTCGCCGGGAACTATTCGCAGGCGAACTATTCGCGACATCACTACTGACATACAGTGCCCTAGTGACACTTGCACTCTTTCTACCTATATAGCCTTTTTAACAAAGAAAACCATGAGTGTTAAGCAAAATTGATATTTAAGTTAATCTGTTACTAATGTCCTGTTACACCAGTTGCACAGTATTTTAAATGTTTTGGAAATTGCTCCTTTAGGTTTATTCTTGCTAAGCATGTGATTCAGTGTAGTCAGAAGGAAACGAATGCCAAAGATGGAGGCCGCCAGCAGTATTCGGCTAAGACAGATTTATTTTTGTGAAATTGCAACTTACTAAGATTTATGCAAATCCAGACCTTAGTTTGTTATAATTTCACAAGAAGAAATCTGGCTCTGAAAATAGCCAAATGCCACTGGCACCACCATCTTCTGCATTTGTTTCCTTCTGAATGCGCATTCCTAATTCTTGCAGTTGAAGTCTCCATACTTTAATGGAGATACTTGTCACCACCAATTAAAATAATTTACAACAGCAATGAAATCTTGGCGTAAGACTCTAAAATAAAATGTTTAATTCTATGTAGTAAACAAAACTATTTGATTTAAACAGCCAATAGGATTTCAGTAGCTCTCATCCTACTGGCTGATTTGAATTTGAAAAATCAAATCCGTCAATAGGAATGCAAGGGATGCCATATTTAAACGCTTACCTTGAATTCACTATTCAGTGTACAGTGGCAATCGTACGAAGAGGATCCTCCACGCTCCATGGCTCCGCCGTCGCCCGTCCTGCTCATCTGCGCTCATCTCCGCTCTGCTCCGGCTTGGTCCTGGATGAAGAAGGAGGAGGTCCCCACTTGGAAGAAGATGTCGGCCGCTTGGAAGAAGACTTCACCGCCTGGAACAGGACCTTCTCAGCCAGATTTCAGGAACTGTGAGTACCTATTTGGGGGTTAGATTTAGGCTTTTTTTATTTTTGGGGGGGTTGTTTTTTTTAGATTAGGGATTTATTGGGCACTCTTAAAAGAGCTGAATGCCCTTTTAATAGCAATGCCCATACAAATGTCCCTTTAGGGGCAATGGGTAGTTTAGGATTTTTTAGTGATAGTTTTTTTTATTTTGGTGGGTGGGGGGTTTTACTGTTAGAGGGGGGACTTAGTATTTTTTAAGGTAAAAGAGCTGCTTAACTTAGGGCAATTCCCTACAAAAGGCCCTTTTAAGGGCTATTGATAGTTTAGTATTAGATTAGGAGGTGTTTTTATTTGATGGGGGGCTTTTTTTTTCATAGGTTTAATTTTTTTAATTTTTGATAATTTGGTTTATTATTTTATGTAATGTTAGACTTTTTTATTTTTGTAATCTTAGATTAATTTAATTTTAGGTTTTTTATTTTTAAGTAATGTTAGCTTTTTTATTTTAATTGTAACTTAATATTTTTATATTTAGGTAATTGGGGTTAACTTAGGGGGTGTTAGGTTAGGGGGTTTAGTAATTTAATTAGTTATTTGCTTTGTGGGGGGTTTGGCAGATTAAGGGTTAATAGATATATTAGGTTTGTTGCAAAGTGGGTTTGGCGGATTAGGGATTAATAGATTTATAAGGTTTGTTGCAATGTGGGTTAATGGCAGAATAGGGGTTAATCGTTTTAATAGGTACTTTGCGTTGTGGAGGGTTGGCTGATTAGGGGTTAATACTTTTATTTGGTAGATTACGATCTGGGTGAATGGCAGATTAGGGGTTAATACATTTATTAGGTTGATCACGATGTGGGTGAATGGCAGATTATGGGTTAATAAATTTATTAGGTAGTTTGTAATGTTGGGGTTGGCGGATTTAGAGGTTAAGACATTTATTATTAGTTCCGATATGGGGGTGAAGGCGGATATAGGGGTGTTGACGTGTCGGGTTTATTTTTGGGAGGATTGTTAGACTTTTAAGGGAGATTTAACTTTTTTTTTCTTAGGTGCCTGGCAGTTTCTAACGTGCCGTCAGTGACTGGCGACTCCAGAAATTTGTATTTACGCACATTTCTGGACATCGCTAGTTTATCCGACTTACGGCACTTTATGAACTGCACCGTATATGTGATTCCCTGATGTGTGAGGGGAAATTACGGGCGACGCGGGTTTCAGCAGTTACACTGAAGCCTATGCCGAATATGTAATCTCGCCCTCTATCTGAATCAAACATTTATTTTGACTTGAGTGTTACTTTAAGAGCCAGGAGATTACAAGTCTTTTTTTTTTTTAATTCCCTTAAACAAATACATTCAGGAGATAATAATATTTTTTAAAAATGAAAGTTAAATAAAACACTTTAACTTTGAAATCACCACTTAAAGGGTTGCAATCTTATACCATTCACTCAGATTCTTTTTCCGGTCATATGTGAATAAATTCCTTTTTACTAGGTAGATTTTATAAAACGAGCTGCAGTGCAGCTGCTCTGACGCGTACATAAAGTAATTCTGTAATTAAACTAGTCAATGAGTAACAAACTCCCTCATCAGTCACCTCATTAAATTGTTGTGTCGGATGGTCCCTCCCTTAACCCCTTTCTCCCTGTGAAGTGACCCAACATTTTCTTGTCAGGAGTTCTATTATAAATTGCCATAATTGGCTATTTCATTACATTTAAAGTGAGAATGTGCTTTCAATGTTAAAGGGCCACTAAAGTAAAAAATAAACTTTCATGATTCAGAGCATGGAATTTTTTACATTTCCCAATTTACTTCCATCATTAAAATTGGCAAATTTTTGTATATGCACACTTTCTGAAACAACAGCTTCTACTGAGCATGTGCTAGAGTTCACAGTGTATATATATATATATATATATATATATATATATATATATATATATATATATATATATATATATGTAAATTCACTGATGGCTGTCACATGATACAGGTGCAGTGAAATGTGACAGAAAAAAATAGTCTGCTTGTTTGCAATTCAGAGTAGGAGCTATTGCATTTTCTTTGTATTGTGCATCTATTGATTATGTTTGAAAAGCATATAGGTTTGGAAAAAAAATAAAGGAACAGGAAACCCCAAACATTTCTTTCATGATTTGGATAGAACATACAATTTTAAACAACATTCTAATTTACTTCCATTATCAAATTTGCTTTGTTCTCTTGTTATTCTTTGCTGAAGGAACAGCATTGCACTCCTGGCAGCAAGATGAACACATCTAGTCAGCCAATCACAAAAGACAAATTTATTTCATGATTTGTGCAGGCACTAATTAGCTGCAGCTCCCACTAGTGTAGGATATGTGTGTATTTGTTTTCAACAAGGGATACCAAAAGAACAAAGCACATTTGAAAACTTAAAAGTGTCTTAAAATTACTTGCTCTATCGGAATCATGCAAGTTTAATTTTGACTTTCCAATTCCTTTAATGAAAATTACCTTGTAATGGCAGTTACTACAAACTCTTTTAAGACATTTTTTTGTTTATCTTCCCTTCCCCTCATAAACTCTAGAAAACAAATTTAGTTTTTAATTAATCCTAAAGATGATTTATCTGTTTTAAGCTCTTGTCAAGAAATTACCTTTCTGGGTTTTGTTATAAACACTCTGAACTTGGGGGAAAATTCTCTAAAGTACTCTGGGCTGGTGAGATTCTAAAGAATACTCACCAGCCTTTCTATTTCCCTGGTGAAATTCTATAAAGTCACTATTTACCCTGAAAACAGGGTGTCTTACTAAGGGGCGTATACTGCATTTTCGTAAGGGCAGGAGATGCATGCATTACAAAAGGGCACAGTTAAATTTGTAATTTAAAATCGTACAAAATTTATAATCGATCCATTTACACAAAAATATGCAGGATTTCTAGTTTTAAACGGACATTAAACACAAAAATGTTCTTTCATGATTCAGATAGAGAATACAATTTTAAACAGCATTCACATTTACTTCTATTATCTAATTTGCTTCATTCTTTAGATATCGTTTGTTGAGTAAAAAGAAATAGACATTGGTGAGCCAATCACATGAGGCATCTATGTGCAGCGATCAATCAGCAGCTATCTAGATATGCTTTTCAGCAAAGAATATCAAGAGAATGAAGCAAAATAGATAATAGAAGTAAATTAGGAAGTTGCTTAAAATTGCATGCTCTATCTGAATCACGAAAAAAAAAAATGTTTGGGTTTAATGTCCCTTTAAGTACAAAATACAAAGCGTAATTGTTTTTTTTTCAGTAAAATGGGCTGAAATTTAATGGACATATATGAAGTTTTCTCTCAAATCCCAGCGTGATTCTATAAACATTTTCACGATACTGTTCTCACTGTTTTTTCCCGCCAGTTAAAATGTGGCAAATTTTAACCAAAATACTCAAAACACTAATTACTCTGAAAGAAAAACATATGTATACAAAATTACAGGGAATTTAAGGTACAGTGCACTGGAGGGATTGCTGTGGTCCTTTTATTACCAGCAGCAAATGTACCGCCTCAGAATCACCTTATAAATTGCAATCACATTCTTGCAGGTTCTTTTGTGGCAAAGAGTTTGTGTAAACTCTTCAACCTATGTCCATTTCCTGAGAATGGACAATATTTCTGCTATCAAATATTGGAAATTTCTTGGAGACATAAAATTAAAAGACCTCACAAACTTCACGTCCGACTTCATTAACCACTGTTTGGATCACAACATTTTGATTTTGGTGGAATACATTCTAGGACTCTCCAACTCAGCTGTGGATTGGGGTTCTTGACATCTGCAAGATTAGACCTCTTTGCTTCTTGGTCCTTGTCTTGGATTCTAAGTTGCTACATATTTCAGTTAGGTCCAGACCCAAACACAGCAGCGACAGATTAATTTAACCAGGTCAGGGCCCTTCAAGGAAGCTATGCTTTCCACCCCTACTCAATGATTTCCAGAATCATTTTGGTGGTTCGCAAGTACCAGAGTGACTTTCTCTTAATAACCTGCTCAGCCATGGTAACCGTCCATCCTATAACTATCCTTCCAACACCCCATTTTTCTCCCCCTTTTTTTGGAGCTTCTTCACAATCCTCATCCTCTGGCTGAAGCAGGAACATTTTTTGCTGAATAAAGCACCTTTTTGAAAATCCAGAGAGTGCAAGCTTCATCTGTACTGTATTAATTCGTGCCTGCACCCTGGTAGATGCTTTTTAAGTGAGAGTGCGCTTTCCTTACTATATATATATATATATACACATGATTATATATAGGTACAGATATATACAGATATATATGGATATCTATTTATAAATACTTAGAACATGAATCTCACTGTCAAAGCCCTTTGCTTGCCTTTTTTTCTAACACCTAAGATCTCCTATCTTTGAGCCCTTATAACTTTTTTGTGCAATATTTTTTTAATAATTTCGATCAGATAGTGTTATTATGAGTGTTAGTGTACTTTGTAATGTATTTTTGATGTGTTTTGTGCAACTTTTTTATTTTCCGAAACAGTTAACCAGAGCTCTGAGGACTCGCTAACCCGACGACCTTTAACGTGAATTGCGCTCAAGCGATTAAGTTTACTTTTAACTTGTAATATGAACGATAAACCCGACGCACGTAAACATTCGCGATAAACCTCTTATCGCTCACGAGCAAACGTTCACGCTCCACTTGTAATCTCGCCCATTGTGTCTTCTTTTCACTTGGATTTTTTCTTCCTTCTTTCTCGGATGTTTTGTTTTTACCTTTCCATTTTGGTTAATTTTTCTTCCTCTTGGCATTAGCTACGAAAAGGAAGTTGGTGTGCTCTTTGGTCAATATACTGGTATTTTGACACCTCCTATTGGTTGATTTCATCAGCTTCAGTTTGTTTCCCATTTTCATTGGTTACCTTATTCGAATTGTTTTCATTCATTAAAAAGTTTTCTGTATTGACTTTTTTAACTCTGTTTAAAGTAGTAAAAGAAAGGTTAAGAAAAATATTAAAGGGACACTAAACCCAATTTGTTTCTTTCTTGATTAAAGGGACATAATACTCATATGCTAAATCACTTGAAACTGATGCAGTATAACTGTAAAAAGCTGACAGGAAAATATCACCTGAGCATCTCTATGTAAAAAAGGAAGATATTTTACCTCACAATTTCCTCAGCTCAGCAGAGTAAGTTCTGTGTAAAAAGTTATACTCAGCTGCTCCCAGCTACAGGTAAAAAAATTTAAAAAAATGAAGAAATGAACAGCAGCCAATCAGCATCAGCAGTGCTGAGGTCATGAACTCTTACTGTGATCTCATGAGATTTGACTTAACTCTCATGAGATTTCATAGTAAGCTTCCTTTACCTGATTGGTGAAATAATATGAGAGTGCACGATGCTAGTCCCTTCAGATGTCCCAGGACAAACACACTAAAATGCTGCTTAGAAATCCTTTACAATGGGAGGTGGCTACTGAGGAACTTTTGAGGTAAAATATCTTTCTTTTTTACATAGAGATGTTCAGGTGATATTTTCTAATCAGCTTTTTACAGCTATGCTGCATCACTTTCAAGTGTTTAAACATTTGGGTATTATGGCCCTTTAAGATAGAGCATGCAATTTTAAACAACTTTCTGATTTTCTCCTATTATCAATTTATCTTCGTTCTCTTTCTATCTTCATTTGAAAAGCAGGAATGTAAAGCTTAGGAGGCAGCCCATTTTAGGTTCAGACCCCTGGACAGTGCTTGCTTATTGGTGGCTACATTTAGCCAGCAATCAGCAAGCGCAACCCAGGTGCTGAAACACAAATGGGCCGGCTCCCAAGCTTTGCATTCCTGCTTTTCAAATAAAGATAGCAAGATAACAAAGAAAAATTGATAATAGTTGTAAATTAGAAAGATGCTTAATATTACCTGCTATATCTGAATCATGAAAGAAAACAATTTGGTTTAGTATCCGTTTAATCTCTGTGTCTTTAATAAAATTGATATTATACCATCACAAAGGAAGGATAATCAGAATTTAATGAAAACAAATTAGTTGGTTGCATAACTTCTAATATCATTTTATTTTACTTTTTTAAATCCAGTACAATGTCCCTTTAATTTATGAGTTTAAGGTCCATTTAAAGGGACAGTAAACACCTTGTAATTACAAGACATTACTGGTGTTTTGCTATAGAATAACATAAAAACCAAGTCTTAACATTTTAAAAACACATTAAAATGCTTTTTTACTGCAATTATTTATCAATAGCCAAACTCCACCCTCCATTTCCTTTATTTGGGGGAGCCAATCTGGGCTTTAGTCCACAGACAACAAGGCTAACCCCAGTTCTAATGTAAGTATAGAGTGCATTGTTTTGCAATTGTTAGGGAGAGAGATATAGTAGAGTTAGTCATGAGAAGTCAGCAGGGTGCCGTTTCAGTTCCGGAAATTAGAAATTGTTCAATTTTCAGAGCTAAATTACATGAAAAAGGGGCAAAATAAGTAATGATTGTATATTGCAAAGCTGTTTCATTATGCACAAGAACAACTAAACATTTCAGATACAAATCTCAAGCCCCAGCAGACACCAGCATTTAAATTCTGGCATGAATGTAACCTTTTTGCCATTTAATTTAGTTTTACATTCTGACCACATTTATATAAACACCACATTTGCTGTGCATGTGACTAGAGATTTTAGGGATGGAGCATATTTACTTTAATGGTTATCCAGTATTTGTAGTTAGCTGTTGTCATACTAAGGTACGTTTTGCAACTTACATTGTGTTTATTCCCTTGAGAAATGGTATGAAACAAAAAAAAAATAGCAAAGAAAACCAAAAGAGAGGCACAATGAATTAGATATTATATTGAAAAGGAAGGAATGAAATGATGAAAAAATGGTGTAACAGTAGTATGAGGGGGGAAAACCGCCAAAAAATGGGAAGCAGACATTGAAGGAAGGATGAGAATGTTATATGTGAGGGAGATGACAGATTTAGGAAGATAGGAAATTAACAGAGAGGAAAATGGTAAAAAGAAAAGGATGAGGGGTTGTGAAAATACAAAAATAGCTCATTCCATCAGCATAAACTACAGTGATACTTTTACATTAAAGAGACAGTGTATCATATTTTTTTTCTGCTCTTAAAGGGACAGTCTACAATAGAATGTTTATTTTTTTAAAGGATAGATAATCCCTTTATTACCCATTCCCCAATTTTACACAACCAACACAGTTGCATTAATATACTTTTTACCTCTGTGATTACCTTGTATCTAAGTATGTTCTGACGGTGCTCGGACAAAATGCAGACCGAAAGAATGCCAAAGTACATTTTTCCGTCAGACATATGTCCAAGAGACTGTGTTCCAACGTCGGCTGAGGGCAGATACGCTCTAGAGTGCTTTGTTCTAATAAGAGCCTTGGGCGCTGCAACCGCCTCTGGGAACCTAGCCATGGTTCCCATCTCCCAGCGACGTGCTTTTAACTATCTGTCAGTCTATCTATCTGTTTATTTTTTTATCTTTATCTATCTACCTGTCTATCTTTCGATCTGTATCTATCCTTATCTATCTATCCATCTCGGGGCCAGACTGTTATCCGATGGCCATTTTTCTGTCGGAATATTATCCGTCAGTCTGACAAATGTCCGTCGGATAACAGTCCGGCCATGTCTTCTGATCAAATGACTGTGACTATTTAAAATCTATTGAGTTGCATTTAGTACTGTGTTGTGGTAACTCTTAAATAACTTCTCGGTCATGAATACAATGTTATCTATATGGCCCACATGAACTATCAGTCTCCTGATGTGAAAAGCAAATCCAAAAGCATGCGATTAAGAGGCTGGCAATAGAGCCTTTGAAACAGGAAGAAATTTAGAAGTTTTAATGTTATAAAGTATTTTAATCTAACAATGTTGGTTGTGCAAAGCTGGGGAATGGGTAGTAAAGGCATTATCTATCTTTTTAAACAATAACATTTTTGTGTAGACTGTCCCTTTAAGTGAGTTCACAATGATCTATTTTACCTGCAGGAGTATATTAAATTATTTACAAACAGATCCTTTACCTTTATTTTGTCCATTTGAGATATTCGTTTTTGCCTGTTGAAACCAACATCTATACTGAAAATGTCATAGCTCTTTAAAAAGCTATGTAACCAAGAGGCAGCAGCAAAACTCAACCTTCCAGAGTACACTGGCCCTTTAACGTTTTCCCAATGACTTCTGTAATAGCTACACATAAAAATGTCAGTATGAGTGAGAGAAAGATGGAGTGAGAGAGTGAGAGAGAGAGAGAGAGAGAGAGAGAGAGAGAGAGAGAGAGGGGAAGAGAGAGGGAGATAGAGAGAAATAGAGGGGCCTTTGTGTATAGAGAGATAAGTAAAGGAGGTCAGGCACAGCCCATTTGAACAGACGTGTTCTTGAGAACAATGGGTTGAGGTTTCAGTGAGCAAAACCAGCTTCTTAAAATACAAACAAATAACCTATTTGTCTACAGCTAGTATAAAAAAATCATTTAAAACTAATGAAGAGGAAACCAGATTCACAGTACAATTCTCTTTATTCTTATGCTGTTTCTTGTGACTAGAGACAGTTTCACTGGTTGAAGAATGGTCTATTTGATTGTATAATATAAGGAAACTGACTCACTATAGAAAAAGTTAACTCAATATATTTGGGGCATGTCATTATATAAGCAACCAATATTACTGAAAGGCCTAAAAGGACAACAATAAACCCTAAGAAAAAGAGTTAAAAACTTGTTGGGCAATATCCTAGCAGGCCCTAAAAGGAACATGAAACCCAATTTTTTTATTTCATGATTCAGACAGAACATGTGATTTCAAACAACTTTCCAATTTGCTTTCATTATCTAAATTGCTTAATTCTCTTGATATCCTTGAAGAGCATATCTAGGTAGGCTAAGGAGCAGCAATATGTTACTGGGAGCTAGATGCTGATTGGTGGCTGCACAAAAATGCCTCTTTTCATTGGTTGACCAAATGTCTTCAGATAGCTCCCAGTAGTGCATTGCTGCTCCTTCAAAATAAGATACCCAGATAATAAAGTAAATTGGATAAAAGAAGTAAATTGGAAAGTTGTTTGAAAAATAAGAGAAAGAAAAATGTTGGATTTCATTTCCCTTTAAACTATTGCAAATCTTCATTACATTATGGGCCAGATTACAAGTGGAATGCTATTTAGCACTTGTGCCTACTCGCAAACACGGCTGGAAGTAACCTGTTAACACGCGCAGGTTAGTGTGAATATTACAAGTTGAAAGTAGACTTCAAGACTTAATATATTTCAACCGCTAATTTCTTCTCCCCATAGTCCTCAAATCTCTTACATAAGCAAATGTTTTCAACATAATGCACTCATACTTTCAACTTGCAATATGTGTGCAAATATCATGCCTCTTGTAATCTAACAATAGCACACCACTTGTAATATGGCCCTATATGTAGTGGTAACAAGAAAGGCTTTCTGAAATATTGTAAAGAAGCAAGTACTGCTTGCTAACTTACTCATTAATCAACATTTATTTTTATTTTGATGAGGAACTCAACTGGTTGGGAGATGAAGACACACCTGAACGTAAATTGCTAGTGGCATATAAATCTCTGGAATTTCAGATTAATGGTGTACTGACCTCTTTGTTTTCCCTGCAGGAGAATGAGGCTATTTCAGTTTTGTAGGATACAAGTCTTGGGGTTAGGACTTGCTGTTCTTATGACTATTGGCTTCACCATTCAGCTCCTTGGAATTCACTTTCAAAAGAGGTAATTGATTTCAGGCCATACTATGCTATCAACAAAACACAAATATTTTATAATATTAATATAGGATAAACAAACGAAGCTTTGTTCTAAAATATGTCATATAGACATAATAAAAAAACAACTTTTATGACCTATAGGTTCCACCATAGCAGTTCTACACTATCTAAAGACATAATCATGTAGAAATCAAGAAGATATTTCAACAAAAATTATTCAAAATATTGTTAGCAGCTCTTAAGCAAGTTAGTGAAAAAGTATTACCAGATCACACTGTGGTCTAGTGTCCATAATTTAGTCTTCTAAGAGCACTGAGCACTTGACTTTGCCATACCATATCATTATTATTTATTGTGTACTTTGCATATCCAGTGTAAGTAGTTCATATGCTTATACATATCTATATCTGGTTATACAGTTTTGATTCTGAGGATGCCAGGTCTTCTCCGATCATCTATGAATTGCAGCCTATGTCTACACCATTACAGGGGAAATGTGTACCAAAACATCACATAGTGTTTTTAAAGACTCACAAGACAGCTGGAAGCACAATCCTAAACATTCTTCATCGGTATGGTGATCGGAACAGACTCAATTTTGCTTTACCCTTCAAGTATCAGTTCAACTATCCCAACCTCTTCCACTCTCGCAGGGTGAAGGGGTATAATGCCCCCAACAGACCACAGTATGACATTCTGTGCCATCACATGCGTTTTAATCTTCCAGAGGTATTGCAATATATATATATGTTTTGTGAATGTATGAATGTTAAGATATTACAAACTAGATTACAAGAGGAGCACAATCAATAGTGCTGGGTGTGTTATCTTGTGCTTGGCCTTGTGCTAAGAATAACACACAAACTGGTATTACAAGTGGGTGGTTAAAAATTGTAACCATAGTATCTTAACATGGATGAAACTTTTTTTAATGTGCCCTATACTTTTAATGGATTGCACAGAAAGCACAATTAGCTCTCTCATTGCGCTCGTATTAGAAATGGTGAGTTAAGGTTGCATATGAGTGCAATCCACAATACCGCTGTTAGATGTAGGGCTTTTTGAGACCTGAAGTAAACCATTATTATTAGCAGAATATCATATAACTACATGAAGAACTCCACTACTTATGCACCATCAGCTTAGTGCTTAACGGGTTTAGCGCTCAACAGACATTTTACTGCACTCCCCCAAAGAAGTCTATTACGTGAGGGATTTAGTGCACTCATGCTATGCAACATGAAGATACCAGCACCACTAGACTATCGCTGAAACTAATATATTTGTGCTCCACTTGTAATTTAGTCCTATGTTGGGGTTCCAGTGGGTTTCATTGAGTGCTTAAAATCATATGCATGCTTATCATGGCGAATTTCCTATATTTATCCCGGTGTGTATATACAAGAGTATACTTCTTTATCAGTATGTTATTTTTTTCTTTTTTTAACATTAAATAGCGTTGCAAGGTTGCAAAAAGACCAGAGGCTTAAAATCTATGTAAATGTAATGGCCATACCCCAAATCCCTGCCGTAGGCTCTATACAACTTCACCCTAGACTGCTGAAATATTCCAAAACTTTTTTTTTTTTTTTTAAATAAGTAAGCAATTATTAGTCAATTAATATTTTTATATTTTAGATTACTGGTAAAATATTCATTTTTGTATGTTAAAAGTAGATGTGTAGAGCTACTTAAGGGGGGAGAAGAGTTCAATATAAAAATGGTTTACTGCCCATCTCTCATGCTTTTAACTCCTGCTATCCCACCATGTGATAATACATAGGATAGTAGTCATTTTTACATTACAAAGTAAATATTAATTTAAAACAAAGTTGTGTTCTCTTTTTCAGGTTCAAAAGGTTATGCCTAAAGACTCCTTTTACTTCACAATCATTCGGGATCCTGCTACCATGGCAGAATCCTCTTTCTCATACTACCGCTCTGTGTCTTCTGCCTTCAAAAAGTCACCTAGTTTCAAAGCATTCATCTACAATCCTTCACAGTACTATCGACCAGGTGAGAGGTCCAACCACTATGCACGCAACTTACTGTGGTTTGATCTAGGGTTCAACCCAGATGCAGAATTCTCTGAAGCTCTAGCCAGGGCAGGATCACGGGCTGTTGAGGGATCTTTCAACCTTGTCCTAATTGCAGAGTACTTTGATGAATCAATGGTGCTACTGAAAGAGGAATTGTGCTGGGAGCTTGATGACGTTGTAAGCTTTAAACTCAACACACGTGGTGCTTCTATCCCACTGCAGAATGTAGAAATAGAGAGGTTACGATCATGGAATGCCCTGGACTGGTATCTATATAATTACTTTAACCACACATTCTGGGAAAAAGTGGAGCGCTTTGGAAGGATAAGGATGGACAGAGAATTGAAAATATTGAGGGAAAGAAGACAGAAATTAGCTGAACTTTGTCTTGAGAGCTCTGAGCCTGTTGTGGCTGAGAATATCAAAGAACAAGGCATCAAACCCTTTCAGTTTGGACAGGAGAAAATACTAGGGTGGGTGATAAGAAAGGATCTTAAACCCAGCATCAGATCTTGGTGTGTCCAGATGGTAACTCCAGAGTTGCAGTACAAGGACTTAATAGATGCAAGACAATTTATATCTAAAACTCACAACAGGTCAGAAATAACAGTAACTCCAAAACAGAACCTTGGTGGATGAGGTGGAATAAATTATGATGACAGGAAATCAAATGAGAGGGGACAGGCATGAAAAGGGATGATTTTGTGTGTGAGAACCTGAGACATTTAAAAAAATGACAAGCTTGTGAGTAATACTTTTTTTAGCAGGGCCACCTTTTTCCTGTGAATGTAAGCAGGTTCTTCTTGAATAGAGCTGCCATTTAATAACGGTTACTACAATGACTAAAAACCATTTCATGTTAAATAAAGATTGAGCTCCAGTGAGAAAAGCAGACATTAACAGAAGCTGACCTCCTAAAGAGAAAATCAGTCTTCCATTTTTTTTGGATATACAATTTGTGAAAAACAAACAAACTTTTCAATGGTCAGCTACTCTCCCAAGAGTCCCAATTGGTTAAAGATGATGTGATGATGATAATGTGCACTACACACCTGCGTTGTATACCTATCTTCACAGAGCTCAAAAAACATTGAGGCGTGTAAGCAGGAAGACAGATGTAGCAGTATTAACCAGACTGGAAAACCCCGGAATACATTTGATAATAAGCAATCTGTGCACCATTGTAAAACTTAACAACAATTTATTGGACTTTGTACTACATTTTCAGCTTAAGATGACATGGTACTTAAACTTTTTCTATCACTATTATGAAAAAAGCCCCATAATTTACACATGGGGAACTGCCAGGCAGTGAGCAATTGTAGGAAGTTCTTACCACCCAATAAATATCAGTAGAAAAATAGTAGAAAAAGTTTGCACTGTCATATTAGTTTCAGTTTCAAAAAAATGGTTTTAGTTCACATTTTTTAGGCAAATTTTTTTTTTTTACTTAAAAGGACATTAAACCCAAAATTTCTCTTTCAGTATTCAGATAGAGCATACAATTTTAAACAACGTTTCAATTTACTTATATGATATAATTTGCTTAATTCTCTAAGTATCCCTTGTTGAAGGAGCAGCAATGCAGTACTGGGAGTTATCTGAACACATTGGTCAGCCAATTACAAGATACATTTGCAGCAACCAATCAACAGCTCCTGAGTCTGCCTAGGTATCATTTTCAACAAAGAATATCAAGAGAACAAAACATATTAGATAAAAGTAAATTGCAAAGTTTTTTAAAATCACTTGCTCTATCAGAATCAGGAAAGGAAAGAAAAATTGGGTTTCATGTCCCTTTCACATTTGTTTATGCATAAAAACATTTTACTCTATGTTTTCAGGCATAAAAACAATTTAAACGGCTCTTTTATAGAAGGGATAGAAAAGGTTTGACTACAATGTACCTTTCAAGAGTTTTGTAGCAAATGTTAATTTCTTACAAACAGTACTATGAATATGAATCAAATACTATCCCATTTCCAACAGGCATGTTCTTCACCTGCTGATTTATATAAATATATATACATTGTGAAGTTCAGTGTTACAAGCACTCACTGTAATGGTGACTCGCCTGGGTGCTCTCTATGTAGATTATGTAGAAACTTCGGTGAAATAAGAGGCACTCACAAGTCTTAATAGTTTCATAAAATTACAAACTTTATTGTTGTTAGTTATTCATCAATTAGTTCAGTCGTCAAGACTATCTTAAATGCAATTGAAGTCTTGATGCCTGAACTAATAGATGAATAACTAACAATAAAGTTTGTAATTTTATGAAACTATTAAGACTTGTGAGTGCCTCTTCTTTCACCGAAGTTTATATATATATATAAAGGTATAAGGGAAGCAATTGCCAGGTCTTATATTATAACAACATGGTCTGAGGATGGAGTTAAAGGGACACTGTACCCAAAAATTTTCTTTTGTGATTCAGATAGATCATGAAATTTTAAGCAACTTTCTAATTTACTCCTATTATCAAATTTTCTTTATTCTCTTGGTATTTTTATTTGAAATGCAAGAATCTAAGTTTAGATGCCGGCCCATTTTTGGTGAACAACCTTGGTTGTCCTTGCTGATTGGTGGAAAAAATTAATCCACCAATCAAAAAGTGCTGTCCAGAGTTCTTAATGCAAAAAAGCTTAGATGGCTTTTATTTCAAATACAGATAGCAAGAGAACGAAGAAAAATTGATAATAGGAGTAAATTAGAAAGTTGCTTAAAATTGCATGCTCTATCTGAATCACAAAAGAAAAAAATTGGGTTCAGTTTCCCTTTAATAGCTCTGAAACGCCACTGATTTAATGCATTTCATTCTTATAATATAAGACCTGGTAAGTGCTTACCCTATACCTTTTTTATCAATACACTTTGAATGCACCCTGGGCAGTTGCTGATTGTGAGTGCAGAGCTATATACTATATATATATATATATATATATATATATATATATATATATATATATATATATATATATATATATATATATATATCGTTTGCCTCCAGTAAACAGTAATCTGGCTAATATAAACTGAAGCGTATTAATAATATTTAATAATAAAGACCATTTAGACAATTATTTTAACAAGTTTGAAGACTAAGAAAGTTGTTGGAAGTGTTTTCAGACCAGAATTGGCAACTCCAGCCGAGACAGATCATTTGATACATTTAAATTGCTTCTCAGTATGTGAAACTGCTTTCCTGTCTGCAGTAAGCAGGATTTGTCTTCCGTAATGTAAGACTTTCTTCCAATACATGAGTCTAACGTCAAAAGAATTAGATTGCCTTCCAATAACTAAGTCTCTTCCAAATATTTAAGATATCGACTTTCATTGAACGAGGCCTCCAGAAAAAGTTCACAAATAGCAAATGTTTTTTTTTAATGAATTAATGTATTTTCTTGTGTAAATTTTCTTATATTTATAAATATTTGTACATTAGTTTTGCAGTAAATACATATGATTTACATTACTGTGTCCCTGTGGTTTAAGTAAACCCAGCTGTTTCTCTGGGTGGAATCACTACTTGGAGACTAATCAGCTGTCTTGCTTAGAAACAATTTATTACTTTCTTTGCAACTGTGGGTAAATCTTCTTCTTGTTCATATTTTCAGCCCTCATTTGCTGTATCATAGACTATTAGGTTAGCTGTCAGTGTAAAGATATGGTCTATCACAGTGCAAGGCTTGTTGCTAGGTAATATTTACTTACGCCCTCAGTGGTTTGGATGTACTTCATTGCTCTTGTCTCCTTTTCAGTTCTAACTAGAGTGCATTCCATTACACAGAGCTCATGCTTTTTTCCACTACACGAACCTACCATTCCAACTTGCACTTCTGCTGTGCTATTTTCTTCTTTTTTTCCAGTCAAATATGTGTATTTTGAATGTATGTGTGCATTGTGTGTTTGTATGTGTTAGTGTGTGTGTTGTTTTGTGTATGTGTGTTTGTATGCATGTGTTTGTGTCTGTGTGTGTATGATTGCATGTGTTGCACAAGTGTGTGTGTGATTTTGTGTGTGTTTATTTGTGTATGTACCATATGTGCATGTGTGTGCATTTGTGTATTTGTGTGTGTAAATGTGTTTGTGGGTGTCTGTGCATTTGTGTGCATGTTTGTGCTTGTGTAGTTGTGTGTACATGTTTGTGTGTATGTGCATGCATGTGTGTATGTTTGCATGGGTGTATATGTTTGTGCATGTGTGGGCATGCTGTGTTTGTTTTTGTGTGTGTGTACATGTGTATGTGTTTGCAAGCATGTGTGTATATGTTTGTGCATGTGTGGGCATGCTGTGTTTGTTTGTGTGTGTGTGTGTGTGTGTGTACATGTGTATGTGTTTGCAAGCATGTGTGTATATGTTTGTGCATGTGTGGGCATGCTGTGTTTGTTTGTGTGTGTGTGTGTGTGTACATGTGTATGTGTTTGCAAGCATGTGTGTATATGTTTGTGCATGTGTGGGCATGCTGTGTTTGTGTGTGTGTGTGTGTGTGTACATGTGTATGTGTTTGCAAGCATGTGTGTATATGTTTGTGCATGTGTGGGCATGCTGTGTTTGTTTGTGTGTGTGTGTGTGTGTACATGTGTATGTGTTTGCAAGCATGTGTGTATATGTTTGTGCATGTGTGGGCATGCTGTGTTTGTTTGTGTGTGTGTGTGTGTGTGTGTGTGTACATGTGTATGTGTTTGCAAGCATGTGTGTATATGTTTGTGCATGTGTGGGCATGCTGTGTTTGTTTGTGTGTGTGTGTGTGTACATGTGTATGTGTTTGCAAGCATGTGTGTATATGTTTGTGCATGTGTGGGCATGCTGTGTTTGTTTGTGTGTGTGTGTGTGTGTACATGTGTATGTGTTTGCAAGCATGTGTGTATATGTTTGTGCATGTGTGGGCATGCTGTGTTTGTTTGTGTGTGTGTGTGTGTGTACATGTGTATGTGTTTGCAAGCATGTGTGTATATGTTTGTGCATGTGTGGGCATGCTGTGTTTGTTTGTGTGTGTGTGTGTGTGTATGTGTTTGCAAGCATGTGTGTATATGTTTGTGCATGTGTGGGCATGCTGTGTTTGTTTTTGTATGTGTGTACATGTGTATGTGTTTGCAAGCATGTGCGTACATGCTTGAGTCTCTCTCTCTCTCTCTCTCTCTCTCTCTCTCTCTCTCTCTCTCTCTCTCTCTCTCTCTATATATATATATATATATATATATATATATATATATATATATATATATATATATATATATATATATATATATATATATATATATATATATACATACAGTCATGGCCAAAAATATTGGCACCCCTGCATTTCTGTCAGATAATGCATCACTTCAACCAGAAAATTGTTGCAATTACAAATGTTTAGGCATTATCATGTTTATTTATTTTGTTTGTATTGGTATGACACAAAAAGTGGAGAAAAAAGCCAAATCTGACACATTCCATTCAAAACTCAAAAAATGGACTGGACAAAATGATTGGCACCTTCTCAAAATTGTAAGAAATAATTGTTTTCCAAGTCTGTGATGCTCCTGTAATTTGTAATTAAACTCACCTGTAACAATTAACAGGTGCTGACAATATAGAAATCACACCGGCAACCAGCTAAAATGGTGAAAAATTTGCTCAACCTTTCTGTTGTGTGTCTCTGTGTGCCACACTGAGCATGGAGAAGAGAAAGAGCAGCAAAGCATTGGCTGAGGATTTGAGAACAAAAATTGTGGAAAAGCATGGACAATCTCAAGGTTACAAGTCCATCTCCAGAGATCTTAATTGATACTGTGTCCATTGTGCGCAACATTGTCAAGAAGTTTACAGCCCATGGCACTGTAGATAATCTCCCTGGACGTGGACGAAAGAAAAAAAAATTATCAAAGATTGCAACGAAGGATTGTTCGAATGTTGGATAAAGAACCTCGATCAACTTCCAAACAAATTCAGCTCGTACTATACATCGCCATCTGAATGAAAAGGGATGCTATGATAGGAGACCCAGGAGGACCCCAATGCTGACACAGAAACATAAAAAAGCCAGATGTAAGTTTGCCAAAACTTATCTGAGGAAGCCAAAATCCTTTTGGGAGAATGTGCTGTGGATAGACAAAACACAATTACAGCATTTTTGGTAAAGTCCCTCATTCTACTGTTTTCAGAAAAAGAATTGTGGCTTTTAAAGAAAAGAATACAGTTCCTACAGTCAAACATGGTGGGGGTTCACTGATGTTTTGCAGTTGCTTTGCTGCTTCCGGCACTGGATGTCTTGACTGTGTGCATGCCATTTTGAAATCTGAAGACTACCAAAGAATTCTGTGGTGCAATGTAGGGCCCAGTGTCAGAAAGTTGAGTCTCCGTCAGAGGTCATGGGTCTTACAGCAGGACAATGACCCAAAGCACACGTCAAAAAGCACCCAGAAATGGTTTAAGACAAAGCAGTGGAGAGTACTGAACTGGCCATCAATGAGTCCAGGCGGTATATTTATTAAAGTGCGGACAGACATGATACGATGTAGCGTATCATGTCCGCCGCACATTGATAAATGATAAATGCTGACAGCATTTATCATTGCACCAGCAGTTCTTGTGAACTGCTGGTGCAATGCTGCCCCTTGCAGATTCACGGCCAATCGGCCGCTAGCAGGGGATGCCAATCAACCCGATCGTATTCGATCGGTTTGAATTCTGTCCGCCGTCTCAGAGCAGGCGGACAAGTTATGGAGCAGCGGTCTTTAGAAACACGGAGCATCAAGCTCCGTACGGAGCTTGATAAATTGACCCCCAGATCTCAATCCCATATAGCTCCTGTGGAGAGATCTCAAAAAAGCAGTTGGGAAAAGGAGCCCCTCCAATCTGAGAGACTTGGAGCAGTTGGTGAAAGAAAAGTGGTCCAGAATTCCAGTAGAGAGGTGTAAGAAACTCATTGATGGTTACAGGAAGCGATTGATTTCAGTTATTTTTTATCAAGGGGTGTGCGACCAAATATTAAATTGAGGGTACCAATAATTTTGTCCAGTTCATTTTTGTGTCAGATTTAGCTTTTTTTTCTCCACTTTTTTGTGTTATACCAATATGCCTAAATATTTGTAATTGCAACAATTTTCTGGGCGAAGTGGTGTATTATCTGACAGAAGTGCTAATATTTTTAGCCATGACTATATATATATATATATATATATTTTTTTTTTTATAATATATATATATATATATATATATATATATATATATATATATGCACACACAAACGTAAAAATATGAAGGGCTAGATTATGAGCGGAACGGTACTTTGCACTTGCATGTCAACTCTGCTAGACGGAGGCTTTTTGCGTGTATCTTGTAGCATGCATATTAAAAGTTGAAAGTGAAACGTTTTTGCATGAGCACAATAGCGACATGCGCAAAAAGCTGAATTTCAAATATCGCGACTGCGTTAACATATTCCTACATAGACTTCAGTGGAGAGTGAAATGTGGAAAAAAAACTGACACCCTTACTTACTCGCACGCAAACCAGATCACGTTTAACCAAGTGAGCTAACTCGACATGAAATATTAATATTTCACATTCCAATGTTCTTAGCATAGAAGAATATGTTCTAATTATTCATAAATACATATTTCTATATATGTATGATGGTTTTTATGTAAAATATATATCTATACCTATATTTATATATGATTATACAGTATATAGATAAATACAGATATATATATGAATATTTATTCATAAATACTCAGAACATATTAAATACATACGGCTACATTACGAGTTTTGCGTTATTGTGAAAAAGCAGCATTATCAGGTTATAACGCTGCTTTTTCACTACCGCTGGTATTACGAGTCTTGCAGGTTTAGGGGCACCGCAAATTGCGTATAGTCTTTTTTCAATGGGACTTCCATAGCGCCGGTATTACAAGCTTTACCTGGGAGGCCAAAAAGTGAGTGGTACACCCTATCCCGTCAAGATTTGTAACTCATTCTAAAGTCAGTAGTTATGAGTTTTACACTACAAAGCTGTAGCATAAAACTCATAACTAAACTGTCACAAAGTATACTAACACCCATAAACTACCTATTAACCCCTAAACCGAGGCCCTCCCGCATTGCAAACACTAAAAATAAAATTATTAACCCCTAATCTGCCGCTCCCGACATCGCCGCCACTAGAATAAACATATTAACCCCTAAACCGCCGCACTCCTGCATCGCAAACACTAGTTAAATATTATTAACCCCTAATCTGCTGTCCCTAACATCGCCGCCACCTATCTACATTTATTAACCCCTAATCTGCTGTCCCTAACATCGCCGTCACATATCTACATTTATTAACCCCTAATCTGCCGCCCCCAATGTCGCCGCCACATACTAAAGTTATTAACCCCTAACCCTAAGTCTAACCCTAACCCCCCTAACTTAAATATAATTAAAATAAATCTAAATAAAACCTACTATCATTACCTAAATAATTCCTATTTAAAACTAAATACTTACCTGTAAAATAAACCCTAAGCGAGCTACAATATAACTAATAGTTACATTGTATCTAGCTTAGGGTTTATTTTTATTTTACAAGCAAGTTTGTATTTATTTTAACTAGGCAGAATAGTTACTAAATAGTTATTAACTATTTAGTAACTACCTAGCTAAAATAAATACAAATTTACCTGTAAAATAAAACCTAACCTGCCTTACAATAAAACCTAACTTAACCCTACAACTAAATAAATTCCCTAAATTAAATACAATTAACTAAATTCAATTCAATTAGCTAAATTACAAAAAAAACAAACACTAAATTACAGAAAATAAAAAACAAATTACAAGATCTTTAAACTAATTACACCTAATCTAATAGCCCTATCAAAATAAAAAAGCCCACCCAAAATAAAATAAAAACCCTAGCCTAAACTAAACTACCAATAGCCCTTAAAAGGGCCTTTTACGGGGCATTGCCCCAAAGAAATCAGCTCTTTTACCTGTAAAAACAAACAAACAACCACCCCAACAGTAAAACCCACCACCCACACAACCAACCCCCCAAATAAAAGCCTAACTAAAAAAACCTAATCTCCCCATTGCCCTGAAAAGGGCATTTGGATGGGCATTGCCCTTAAAAGGGCATTTAGCTATTTTGCAACCCAAACCCCTAATCTAAAAATAAAACCCACCCAATACACTCTTAAAAAATCCTAACACTAACCCCTGAAGATCCACTTACAGTTTTGAAGAGCCGACATCCATCCTCAACGAAGCCGGGAGAAGTCTTCATCCAAGCGGCAAGAAGTCCTCAATGAAGCCGGGAGAAGTCTTCATCCAAGCCGGCAGAAGTGGTCCTCCAAATGGGCAGAAGTCTTCACCCAGACGGCATCTTCTATCTTCATCCTTCTGACGCGGAGTGTCTCCATCTTCAAGACATCCGGCGCGGAGCATCCTCTTCAATCAACGGCTTCTTCTACAATGAAGGTTCCTTTAAATGACGTCATCCAAGATGGCGTCCCTTAGATTCCGATTGGCTGATAGAATTCTATCAGCCAATTAGAATTAAGGTTGAAAAAATCCTATTGGCTGATGCAATCAGCCAATAGGATTGAGCTCGCATTCTATTGGCTGATTGGAACAGCCAATAGAATGCGAACTCAATCCTATTGGCTGATTTGATCAACCAATAGGATTGAAGTTCAATCCTATTTTCTGATTGCATCAGCCAATAGGATTTTTTCAACCTTAATTCCGATTGGCTGATAGAATTCTATCAGCCAATCAGAATCTAAGGGACGCCATCTTGGATGACGTCATTTAAAGGAAACTTCATTGTAGAAGAAGCCGTCGATTGAAGAGGATGCTCCGCGCAGAATGTCTAAAAGATGGAGTCGCTCCGGGTCGAAAGGATTAATATAGAAGATGCCGTCTGGGTGAACACTTCTGCCCATCTGGAGGACCACTTCTGCTGGCTTGGATGAAGATTTCTCCCAGGTTCGTTGAGGACTTCTTGACGCTTGGATGAAGACTTCTTCCGGCTTCATTAAGGATGGATGTCGGCTCTTCAAAACTGTAAGTGGATCTTCGTGGGTTAGTGTTAGGATTTTTTAAGGGTGTATTGGGTGTTTTATTTTTAGATTAGGGGTTTGGGCTGCAAAATAGCTAAATGCCATTTTAAGGGCAATGCCCATCCAAATGCCCTTTTCAGGGCAATGGGGAGATTAGGTTTTTTTTTAGTTAGGCTTTTATTTGGGGAGTTGGTTGTGTGGGTGGTGGGTTTTACTGTTGGGGTGGCTGTTTGTAATTGTTTTTACAGGTAAAAGAGCTGATTTCCCACAATGCCCCGCAAAAGGCCCTTTTAAGGGCTATTGATAGTTTAGTTTAGGCTAGGTTTTTTTTTATTTTGGGTTGGCTTTTTTATTTTGATATGGCTTATTAGATTAGGTGTAATTAGTTTAAAGATCTTGTAATTTGTTTTTTATTTTCTGTAATTTAGTGTTGTTGTTTTTTTGTAATTTAGCTAATTGTATTGAATTTAGTTAATTGTATTTAATTTAGGGAATTTATTTAATTGTAGGGTTAGGTTAGGTTTTATTGTAAGGCAGGTTAGGTTTTATTTTACAGGTAAATTTGTATTTATTTTAGCTAGGTAGTTAGTAAATAGTTAATAACTATTTAGTAACTATTCTACCTAGTTAAAATAAATACAAACTTGCCTGTATATTGTAGCTCGCTTAGGGTTTATTTTACAGGTAAGTATTTATTTTTAAATAGGAATTATATAGTTATTAATAGTAGGTTTTATTTAGATTTATTTTAATTATATTTAAGTTAGGGGGGTTAGGGTTAGACTTAGGGTTAGGGGTTAATAACTTTAGTATAGTGGCAACGACGTTGGGGACGGCAGATTAGGGGTTAATAAATGTAGGTAGGTGGTGGCGATGCTGGGGGTGGCAAATTAGGGGTTAATAATATTTAACTAGTGTTTGCGAGGCGGCAGTGCGGCGGTTTAGGGGTTAATATGTTTATTATAGTGGCGGCGATGTCCGGAGCGGCAGATTAGGGGTTAATAAGTATAATGTAAGTGTCGGCAATGTCGGGGGCAGCAGATTAGGGGTTAATTAGTGTAAGATTAGGGGTGTTTAGACTCAGGGTTGATGTTAGGGTGTTAGGTGTAAACATAAATTTTGTTTCCCCATAGGAATCAAAGGGGCTGCGTTACTGAGCTTTATGCTGCTTTTTTGCAGGTGTTAGACTTTTTCTCAACCGGCTCTCCCCATTGATGTCTATGGGGAAATCATGCACAAGCACGTACAACCAGCTCACCGCTGACTTAAGCAGCGCTGGTATTGCAGTGCGGTATGGAGCTCAATTTTGCTCTACGCTCACTTCTTGCCTTTTAACGCCGGGTTTATAAAAACCTGTAATACCAGCGCTGTAGGAAAGTGAGTGGTGACAATAATGTAAAATTTAATACCGCACCCCTCTTACCGCAAAACTCGTAATCTGGCCGATAGTTAAGCACTTTAACAAATATGATTGCATAAATGTGATTTTACATGTTTTCAGCTACTTGACTGCAAAGGGCTGCAATGCATTTTATTTATATGTCTATATATGTATACATGTGTTTATGTGTATATATGTCTGTAAATACATATATGCACATATAATACATATGTACAGACATATATATATATATATATACTGTATATATATATATATATATATATATATATATATATATATATATATATATATATATATATATATATATATATACACTGTATATACATACATATACATACAAATTTAGAGATGTATAATTATGTCTCGCTATGTTAAAGCCCCTTGCAGCAATTTTTCCCCCAACACCTAAGACCTCATATCTTTGAGACGTTATAACTTTTTCATCCAATATTTGTTTAAATATTTTTTTATCCGACAGTTATTATTATTGTAACTGTGCATTTGAATACAGTTTTGATGGGGTTTTTCCACTTTTTATTCAAGCATAACAGTTAACCAGGTCTCTGAAGTCACGCTTGACCCTCATATGTATTATTCTGCAAGACTAATAAATGAACCACACAGACACAGAAGATGGGTTGTAAAGGCCGCAGCTCCACATTTATTAGAAAACATATAAATAACCATAAATATCTCAAACAATTATTAACCCAATTAAACTGAAACCCCAGAACCTCAGGCGGTGCTTGCCTCCCCAAGCCCTCAGGCTTTGTCCACCTTCTAAACAATTAGCCTCCCCTGCCCCCAGGGGGTACCTCTTTAACCAACCACGTAATCCACCCAGCAAGCACCCCCCACCACAAGCTAGGCACTCAATGCCTCAGCCCACCACCAAGCTGCAAGGCCTTTAGAACCCCCTCACATAAATTGAAGTTAAAAAGATGCACCCCCACCTCGTTCAGATGCACCAAATCCTTTGAGAAAAAACATCTGCCGACTCCCCTTCAAACTCTACATGCCTGATCGAAGTTCCCCCGACTTTAGCCACAAAGCCACTTAATGACCTATTAATCTTACGCCTAGAAGTGTCCAGCTTCCCCTCGTCCCATGCTACTCTCCATGAACACCTAGGTTCTATTTCTGACCATATCAACAACAGCCCCAGGAACAATTCTAAAAGTCTTTCCATGTCCCTCCGAATCATCTCCATTAATGTCTTTTGAGGAAGGTAGCCCAGGTCATTGCCCCCTGCATGTATCAGTAACATACCTGGCGGCTGGAAAAGCCTGGCGTACTCCACCACTCTAATCAAAACCTAGTCCCATTTCATCCCTCCAAAGCCAAACCACCTTTACACAGCCATATTCGGGTCGATTCCCAACTGGCTCCCCTTCTCCTTCTTCATTGCAGCCGCTCTGACCCTTGCAATGTAAGAGTGCCCGATTATCCAACATGAAATGGGACCTGTAACAGAAAAAGTTTGCATTACTTATCACAGCACTAAAGCTGGGCGAACATACGATTTAAAACTACTAGATTCCCACCTCCCAATACTCTTTATAACCTGGTCCCCCAAACCCAATAAGCTATCTTCGGTAGCTGCCCCTATCTGGAATGAATGAGATCCAAACTCAGCTGCCGCTAAACCCGCCTCCTTCAGTGCTTTCTTAAACACCACTACAAATTGGTAATGGGATAAGAATGCCCCGTTTGCATGCACCAGCAGGGGCCCTCTCACCTTACCCCTTGCTTCCAAGAACCTGGCTACCGCCGAGACCGGGCAACAGTCCCCGCCAATCGCGCCTAGGCTAACCAGCTTGCCCTTTCCTTGCTGATCTGTCTTAGATCTGCGCAACCATACATGCACTCTGCACCCCTCCAGCCAGACGTCATCAAGATGAATCCCCCCTGCTACCCTTCTACTACCACTCACCAGCTCCGAAAGCCTGAAAGCCCCAAAAAAGGCCAAAATAAACACTGCCCTGAAAAGTAAGCACTCATAATGGGACTCACATATCCCCTGCAACCGCTGAACCACTGCCTGCAAAACTGAGAAAACCACCGGCCTTCTAGCATCTGTAACCACCTTGCCTCTTGCCCAACCCATGGTCGCCAGCCGGACAATGAAGGATTTGGTAACGTCCTCCCAACCCAGAAGCCGAAACAGGAAAGCCAATGCAGACAACCTCCTCTGTACCATGGCATTAGAGCCCCCCCCTTTTCCAAACCATCATCCACTTGATTAAGAGATCCAGCCTGCTCATCACCTCTCCCCTCTCTTCACTCTCATTCATAAGACCCCACCATTGCTTCCATACCTGCCAGTAGGCCTTCCAAGTGTTCCGAGCTAATGCTCCCCTCACCAAACCTGCTAAGTTGGAAACGCCATCGACCACAGTCTCCTCGGGCACGGGTCTCCTACCTCCGACCTCTGCGGCTGGGGCAAGTGTTCGGAAGTGATCCCACTGCAAACGTGAAAGAGCATCAGCTATCTCATTGTTCACCCCTGCTACATGAACAGCTCTAAAGCACACATTGTTCTTCAAGCACTCCAGCACAAACATCCTCAACAGGTGGATAACTGGAGGGGAACTAGCTGTTAACCGGTTGATTGCCAGAACTACTCCCATGTTATCAGAATGGAAAGTAACTCTCTTATCTGCCAGCTCCCGGGGCCACACCTTCAGCGCGACCCACAATGGGACCAACTCCATGAAAGTTATGTTCTTTGTAAGGCCAACCTCCACCCAGTCCTCTGGCCATTGCCCTACGCACCAGCGCCCCCCCGAGGTATGCCCCAAAACCAATAACCCCAGCCAAATCCGTGAACAGCTCCAGGTCAGACGCCAACACCCTAGGCTGCGGTATCAACACCCTACCGTTGAAACCGTCCAGGAATTCCATCCACACCTTGAAGTCTTCCCTATGCTGCCTGGAAAGGCGCACATGATGATGCGGTTCTTTCACCCCTGCCAATGCCAAGGAAAGGCTCCTGGAAAACACTCTACCTACTGGAATGATGCGGCACGCAAAATTCAGCTTCCTGAGAAGCGATTCCAATTCCCTCAGCATCGCCTTTTTTTTGCCATCAAAGCCGCCAAGGTTCCCTTCAGGTCATCTAACTTATCCGGCGGCAAGCTGCATTCCATCTTGACCGAATCAATGGCTATCCCCAAGAAATTCAAGGACGTACACGGCCTTTCCGTCTTCTCTTCCGCTACGGGATGCCAAACTCTGCCGCCACCTGTCCAAACACTTCCAGCAGTTTTTTGCACTCTTCCCCACCCTCGCGACCCACAAACAAAAAATCATCTAGGTAATGGACTATCGACCGACACTGCGCCCGTCGCGCCACTACCCACTCAATGAACCAACTAAATTTCTCGAAATAGGAACAGGAGATGAAACAGCCCATTGGCAAAGTCAAATCAACAAAATAAGCCCCTTCAAAAAAACAACCCAACAGATGGTGGCAACTCGGGTGTACCGGGAGCAGGCGAAAGGCAGCCTCCACGTCCAGTTTTGCCAACAAGGCCCCCTTTCCTGCCTTGTAAACCAAGTCCGCCACCTTATCAAAAGACGCATACTTGACCGCCGTCAATTCTGGGTCAATTCCATCATTAACCGACTCCCCCTTCGGGTGAGACAGGTGATGTATCATCCAAAACTGGCCCGGCGCCTTCTTTGGTACCACCCCCAACGGGGACACCCTTAAGTTGTCTAACGGCCTGTCACAAAACGGCCCAGCCATCCGTCCCAACTGAACTTCCTTCAACAATTTATTCTGCACCACCCGCGGAAAATCCCTGGCCGACTTCAAGTTTCTAACTACTTGCGTCTCTGGCCTGGGCACAAAAGGAATAACGAAACTAAAACTGAAACCTTCTAACAATAATTCCGCCTCTGCCCTTTTTCCACTCTCACCATACCGCTTTAGCCACGGGGCCATCCCTTCTACCCTCACCGGGGTCCGCGCCCTGAATGGCCAACTCACTGGCCTGTCCCCCATATTTCCCCCTGCGGAAGCACCTACTCTGGGAATGCTGGCCCCCACAATTGGAACACTCATGCTTGTACTTACATGTCGCTCTGAATCTGCATGCCCCTTCATTGAATTGGAAACATAATCCTTTTCTGATTGTCACTGCGGTTCCGCTGGCCTGGCCCCTTCCATAACTTCTACTTGTTCCCCGAAAGGACTGGCTCCCTTGAAGTGGGGTCATAATTTCCAGCCAGATCCCCATGTCGCGGTCGTCCCACCGCAGGTCAGGCTGGACTGCAATACGCTGACGAAACTGCTCGTCATACCGCCACCACGCCATCCCACCATAGGTTCTGTATGCCAAAGCAATCTCGTCATAGTAGCAAAAAATAGGTGATCCTTGGTCTGGAAACTTTTCAGCCGTGACACTGGCCAGGATACAAAAAGCCCTTGACCAATTAGCAAATGTTTTGGGCAGCTTCCTATACCTCTTCTTCCTCTCCTCCTCCTCCTCCTTTTTCCCCGGCTCGGCCTTGGGATCCTCCTTAATCTCCACAAACTGGTCCAACGGTAAGAGGGAGAAAATTTCCAAAAACTCCCTCTTCCATATCTTCTCCTTTATCTCTGCCGCCAATTGCAGTCCAAGTGGCCCTATGGAGCAAAGGCAAGGACTTCGAAATGCCTCTTCCGAGACTTTCAGGCTCCCTTGGCCTGCACCCCCTACTGGGGTGGCCCCCGGCATTCCCGCCCCACTTGGCTCTCCCAACCAGGCCCTTGCCGCTGTTCCACCTCCCGGTGCTGACCCTTGTTTTTCCACCTGGGCTATAAGCACCCTAAGCCCCTCCAAGATGGACACCTGCCCCGCATCCACTCGTCCACTCACTCCAGACATATCAACATTTTTCAGGCACCTCACCTGTGGTGGCCGGTGCCATTGAAGGTCCGGGACCCACCGCTGCCAGCCCTGAGAAAAGAAAGGCCGGGGTATAAGGCCTAGCCTGGGGCATTGAGGTGGGGAAATAATGTTGAGGCAAGGAAGGGGGACAAATAAGGGAGTTAGGGTGAGTGTAGGGGAGGGGGTTTGCCAGGCGGTAGCATAACGCCTGGCCAAGAAAAAAAAAAGGGGGGGGGCGGAAGTTAAAGGCCATAAATGTTTTAAAGATTCCAAATATAAAATACTTGCAGCAAAAATCATACCTATGCATAATTTTACAAAATGCCAACTATTCTTGTGCTTACCCAATTATCGCTCTTATTTGTAAACGTGCATTTTCAATAGCTCAGAGAATCAAAAAACAACAAAGAATGTGGCTAGTGATTGTTGCTAGGTGAAACCTCTTATTTTAAAGTGAAAATCTGAAGAAAAATCATCTTTAAAATGAGGGATCTAGTAAAATATTTCTATGGAGAAGATGGAGATAAGGGATTTCTTTGAGTTGCTGGACCCACAAAAATAGGACTAATGCTGTGAGGTATTAGTAATTATTATGACAATATCCTGACAGCTGGATAGACACATTACCAACTTTTTGAAAGAGGAGAATTGTTGCCTTCAAATAAGGGTTCTCATGGTCCTCTACGTATTGTGGAGGCAAGTGAGAGACTACCCAACCGTCTGGTTTTGTTATACAAGTTTATGGTTCTTTCTTGTTGTGATCACCTGAACATGAGACCCCATCTTTTGAAAGAGGAGCCTTTCCTCTTTCAAAAGTAGGGTCACTTGTCTAATTTTAGTGCTTATATGGAGTGATAGGATCCCTAATATAATATAGCCCAGAGTACCTGTCAGGGTGCCAGGAATCAGACTGAGATGAGAAGTGCAAAAATGATCACACCTTTATTAATAGCAAAAAATAATAAAAAGTCCACAAGTCAAATAAAAAGCCAGGAGTCAAAACCAGAGCTGGTAGTCAGACGAGCCGAGTCAGGAGCCAAAGCGAATAGTCAGACGAGCCGGAATCAGGAACAAGAAAAACAGCAGAGTCAGGAACAAGCCAGGGATCAGGAACCAGGAAGGACGTCAGGCAGCCAGGTAATACACAGGAACACTCACAAACAGGTCTGAGACAACGCAAAGGCAAAGCATACTGAACAGAGGCCCTTTAAATAATAAGTGATGACATCACAATTCTGAGACTGCATCCTGTCTCACATGGATGAAGCACACCAGTCTGGCCATAAAAGGAAGTGCAGGAAATGAGCAGCATCCCCCACAATGCACCATAGTCAGAAAGAGAGGTGAGTAAAATGGCTGCCAGCAGCACATGGCAAACACAACAGGGAAAAAACCCTGACAGTACCCTCCCCTCAACGACCCCTCCCCCGTGGGAGGACAAAGGGCTTATTGTGGAAACGGACATGGAAGGCACAGAGGAGGGCGGGAGCATGAACATCAGAGGAGGCAACCCAAGAACGCTCCTCCGGACCGTAGCCCCTCCAGTGAACCAAATACTGTACACGGCCCCTGGACATACGAGGGTCAATAATGCTGCTCACCTCATACTCCTCATGGTTGTCAACAAAGATAGGACGGGGATGAGGCAACACAGTGGTAAACCGATTACAAACCAATGGTTTCAAGAGGGAGACATGAAAAACATTGGAGATGCGCATAGCAGGAGAAAGGTCAAGAGCGTAGGCCACAGGATTAACCTGTCGGAGTATTCAAAAAGGACCAACATAACGGGGAGCCAACTTATTGGAAGGCACACGAAGGTTCAAGTTGGAGGGGAGGACAGCCAAACTCTCTCACCAACCTGGTAGGAAGGTGCGGGCAGACGCCTACGATCAGCCTGGAACTTTTGGCGCTGCATAGAACGATGAAGGCAATCCTGAATCTGCACCCACATGGAACGGAGTTGCCGGAGATGCTCCTCCAAAGCTGGAATACCCTGAGACATGAATGAATCGGGCAACAAGGATGGTTGAAACCCATAATTCGCCATGAACGGGGATAACTTGGAGGAAGCATTAATAGCACTATTACGAGCAAACTCTGCCCAAGGTAACAGTTCAGACCAATTATTGTGGTGATCTGAGACATAGCAACGGAGGAACTGTTCCAGAGCTTGATTAGACCGTTCCGCAGCCCCATTGGATTGAGGGTGATATGCCGAGGAGAAGGAAAGCTGGATCCCCATTTGAGCAAAAAAGGAACGCCAAAATCTGGAGACAAACTGGCTACCCAGGTCCGACACTATCTCCTTGGGTAACCCATGTAAACGGAAGACCTCCCAGGCAAAAATTGAAGCAAGCTCCTGAGCGGACGGCAGCTTCATCAAGGGAATGCAATGTGACATTTTAGAAAACCGGTCAACCACCATAAGGATAACAGTATTGCCATTGGAAACAGGGAGCTCGACAATGAAGTCCATGGAAAGATGTGTCCAAGGATGCTCACCATTAGCAATAGGTTGAAGAAGACCCACAGGAAGACGTCGAGGAGTCTTATTCTGTGCACAAGCTGAGCAGGAGGAAACATATGCAGCAACATCAGAACGAAGAGCTGGCCACCAGAATTGTTGAGTGACAGACCAAATCATTTGGTTCTTGCCTGGGTGACCTGCGGCTTTAGGATAGTGGTAAGTGTGCAAACGTTTAGTTCGAAGATTCTCAGGAACAAAACACTTACCACTAGGTTTCTCAGGAGGTGCATTGGTTTGTGCAGCCAGGATCTCCTCCCCCAAGGGAGAAGTCAAGTTAGTACGTATGGTAGCCAAAATATGGTCAGAAGGTATAACAGGAGTAGGTACAGACTCCTCCTTGGACAGAGGCGAAAATTGTCAAGAGTGGGCATCAGCCCTAACATTCTTACTACCAGGCAGGTAGGAGACCAATGGAGTGGATCATTCTCTTTACAGGTCATGTCTGTGATAGGTTTGACCAAGGAAGAAAAGTTTTTAATAAACTTTCTATAGTAATTGGCGAACCTCAAAAAACGTTGAATAGACCGAAGACCAACAGGGTGAGGCCACTGCAGAACTGCAGATAACTTGTCAGGATCCATGGAGAACCCTGCAACAGAGATAACATAACCTAGGAAGGTTACTTGAGTCTGATGGAACTCACATTTCTTGAATTTACAAAACAGGCCGTTCTCACGTAGTCTCTGAAGAACCCGTGTAACATCAGAACAATGAGCCTCAAGTGTGGGTGAGTGTATGAGGATGTCGTCTAAGTACACCACAACACACTGCTGCAACATATCTCGTAGGACATCATTAATAAATTCCTGAAAAACAGCAGGAGCATTACATAGGCCAAAGGGCATTACAAGATACTCATAATGTCCGCTCCTGGTGTTAAATGCTGTTTTCCATTTGTGGCTCTCCTTAATCCTAACGAGATTGTACGCTCCTCTCAAATCAAGTTTAGTAAAGACCGTAGCTCCCTTGAGGCGGTCAAAGAGTTCCGTAATAAGTGGAATAGGGTAAGCATTCTTAATGGTAAGAAGATTAAGACCCCTATAATCGATACATGGTCTTAACTCGCCACCCTTTTTCTTCACAAAGAAGAAGCCAGCCCCTGCAGGAGAGCAGGATTTGCGGATGATCTCCTGCGACAGAGCATCAGCAACATACTCCTCCATAGCACAATTCTCTGCAATAGACAGAGGGTACACATGGCCCCGTGCACAAGACTTTAACTGGTTTCCGAAGACAAGTGGAAATACATTGCAGGGACCACGACAAAATTTTGGACCTGCGCCAGTCGAGACTGGGATTGTGCTTTTGGAGCCAGGGATAACCCAGAACAACAGGAAAATGTGGAGAGTTTATCACCTGGAACTGAAGGGTTTCAAAATGGAGAGCCCCAACAGCCATGGACAACAGAGCAGTTTCGTGAGTAACGAGTGTGGGCTGAAGGGGCCTGCCATCAATGGCCTCACTAGCAAGTGGAACGGACCAAGGCAAAACAGGAATGGAGTGCTTTGATACAAAAGCACTGTTAATGAAATTGCCCGCAGCACCGGAGTCAACAAGAGCCTGAGTAACTATGGAGGAGTCCACCCAGGAAAGGAAAACCATGACCAAAGGTTTCTCCTTAAGCGGTTCCGGGGACGAGGATAAACCACCCAAGGTCTGACCCCGACAGGATCTTAGGTGTGAGCGTTTCCCGGCCGTGTAGGACAAGACTTCAAAAGGTGGCCCTGTAACCCACAATAGAGGCAGAGCCCCTCCCTCCTCCTAAAGGCCCTCTCCGCCACGGAATCCCAGCTGCATTGGCTCAGCAGTACTTGGTGACTCGGGACCAGGAGGCATGGAAGGAGAGGGAGGCATGGGTGGGAATGAACACATAGGAGACAACGGAACAGGAGGCTTCCGCAAGCGCTCCTTGAAAGAGAGCATCTCTCTGAGTCTAATGTCAATTAGGATCAAAAAAGACACCAGATCCTCTGGTAAATCTCTGGTAGCAACTTCGTCTTTAATCACATCATAGAGCCCATGAAAGAAGGCGGCAACAAGGGCTTCATTGTTCCAACCTACCTCTGCGGCAAGCGTACGGAACATACTGAGCAACAGATCTTGTACCTTGCTGAATGGACATGAGTAATTTAGCAGCAGAGGAGGAGCGAGCTGGAACATCAAATACCCTTTGAAAGGAGGCCACAAACTCAGGGTAATTTGAAATCACAAGTTTATTAGTCTCCCACAAGGAATTAACCAAGGCAAGAGCTGTGTCAGAGAGTAACGAGATGAGAAATCCCACCTTATCTCTGTCAGAGGGAAACGCCTGAGGTAACATCTCAAAGTAAATGCCCACCTGGTTCAAAAACCCTCTGCACTGAATAGGATCGCCTCCATATCGCTAAGGTAGAGGTGCAGAACGGGACATGCTCCTGGTAGGCATAGGTGCAGCAGCGTAAACAGGAGCAGCCATAACTTGCGGGACACTTTGGTCCAAATGTGCAGTGCGAGTCAGCAGGGTTTGCAAGGCTAGTGCAAATTGATCCAAGCGGTGATCCTGTTCATCCATCCTGGAAATGATGGCAGGTAAAGGTGGATTATTAGCACCATCAGGATTCATGGCCTTTGCGTAATGTCAGGGTGCCAGGAATGAGACTGAGACGAGAAGTGCAAAAATAATCACACCTTTATTAATAGCAAAAAATAATAAAAAGTCCACAAGTCAAATAACAAGCCAGGAGTCAAAACCAGAGCTGGTAGTCAGACGAGCCGAGTCAGGAGCCAAAGCAAATAGTCGGACGATCCAGAATCAGGAACAAGGAAAACAGCAGAGTAAGGAACAAGCCAGGGATCAGAAACCAGGAAGGACATCAGGCAGCCAGGTAATACTCACAAACAGGTCTGAGACAACCCAAAGGCAAAGCATACTGAACAGAGGCCCTTTAAATAATAAGTGATGACATCACAATTCTGAGACTGCATCCTGTCTCACATGGATGATGCACACCAGTCTGGCCATAAAAGGAAGTGCAGGAAATGAGCAGCATCCCCCACAATACACCATAGTCAGGAAGAGAGGTGAGTAAAATGGCTGCCAGCAGCACATGGCAAACACAAAAGGGAAAAAACCCTGACAGTACCCTAAGAAAATGACTTAGTTGACAGGCAATTGCTGTTCATATGGCTAACTTATGCCACTAAAAGTGATGGCATTTTATCATTAAGAGAAGGCGACAACAACTTTCATATGAGGTGTATTTTGTGTGTGTAGGATGCTGTTTTTAGGGGAAAATGTTTCTTTGTAGTCACTATGCCATACATATAATTGGGTATGCAGAACCTCATAAGAAATAGGGGCACTCTCCTCTTTCTAAAATGGTGTATGTTTCCTCTCTGCTATGGAAGAAGATCAGTAATAAACCCCTTCTTAGGGGTTCGGTTTTTTACCTGCATCATATATGCTGACAAGTGACCCCACAATTAAAAGAAATACGTCTTCTACCCTTTCAAATAATGGATCATCTGTTCTCTAGGTTAAATGAGGGAAATAGGGATCCATTAGAGTTCCTTCCCCACTCATTTAAAGCAAGAATTTGTTTTGTAGAGGGGCATGCAACCCCATGTGAAATGGCAGGCTTCACTCCACATGCAGCTCTACGACACAGTGTCATCATACACATTTAGGTGTTAAAAGCTCTTATACTATGTTGCTCCTCTAACTCGTTTTCATCTGGTGCAGCAGGTGGGTATGATGGTGGGCTAGGAGTTGGGTCTGGTGGTGTGCAACTTGGTGGTGCTGTTTTTGTCCCTCAGGTGAGCAAGAGAGTTTCCAGTAAGAAAGTTCAAGGTCCACATAACCTTTTCCAAAGATACAAATGCACTCTTCCCTAATATCACTCCAGTTTGCAGTGGTTGCTGTGCACACAAGGTTGCCAAAAATATTTAATTTTCCTCCATAGTATACCTCTCTTACTCTGGCTTATACCCTCTCTACTGTTAATATGAACAAGCCACTCTACCTGAGCTTACTCTGCAGCCCTGGTTATATAATTGTTACCAGCCTGACCATGGTCACACCACCTCATTATCCATACTCTTGATGTCTAAGTCTGACCAGTATCTTCCACTCCTCTCATTTCTCTCCGAAACCCTTCTGTTGCTCTCCCACTGCTCCTCCTCTACCTTTCCCGACTGCCCCTCCTTCACCTCAATATCCATGGAGTGAGAGTATGCAGTAGCAGCACCACCATTGTAATCTTGACACTTGCTCTTCAGGAAGTTCTGATGCATCTAATCATAGTATAAAACAGGCTTGGAGAAGCAATATGGCATACCAGCCCTCACTCCTCTACACTAACTTGTATAACTATATATGTATTTTTACACACACACACACACATATATATATATATATATATATATATATATATATATATATATATATATATATATATATATATATATATATATACACTTTATTTATTTATTTAATAATTTTTTTAAGGGTAAAAGGCAAGATGCATATATCAAAATGAGTAGAAGACAATATCGATACAAATACATTTGTCGATGCAATAAACATATCGGTACAACAATAATAATGTCCATGACTAAGGCAGAGGGCTGCCGAAACATGTAGGATGTATTTTCTCTCTATGCTGTGACCTACATTTAGCTTTTATGCTGCTCATTTTATTCTCCAATAAACATCCGTTTGGAATTTAGCACTTTGAGACTTGCCGGCTCTTCTTTCTGTTTACATAGTACAATAATAGGTAGGCAAATAACTTTGTCTTCACCACTGGTTTTCAAACCTGTCCTCAGGCCTTTTCTAATGGGGGATGTTGAGGATATCTCAACTGGAGCACAGCTGATTAGTAAAAATGGTTATTTTACCTGCTCTCACCCAAGGTAATCCTGAAAATCTGGCCTGTTGAGGGGGTCTGAGGACAGGTTTGAAAACCAGTGGTCTGTACTAATGTCTAGGTAAAAATGTCTAGTATCATATATTGAAAACAAAAAACACTAGTGACCATTGTAAGTTACAATAATAAAACTAACAATCACTTGGTATACAAGGACAGGGTTAGAAGAGACCTATCAATAAAAATATCCTGTGTTATCATCACAAAGCTAAAAACATGGTCACAGCAAAGTATGAATAACCAACTGCAGACTAAACATTTTTCTTATTAAATAACAGGAACCTCATTTCATTTTTAATATAAAATAAAATAAGCAAATAGTTAACCCCCACTAAGATATAGTGGACACTTTTGGACCAATTATAACATAATAAAAGAAATACATAGAGGAGGATAAGGGTACAAAATATAATGCCAACTTATGAGCTTAGTACAAAAAAGATTAAGGTAACCTAGAAGCTTCAAGTTTCTTATATTTATTGGGGAAAATATATATAACGTAGCAGAAACTTTTAAAATGACTATGTAGTATAATAATTACAAGCCATTTTTGTATCTCTGTTATCTCCAGTTATAAACATAAAAAAAACTCTACATCACTGAATGTGGACAGCATACGCTGTCGGCATTCAGCATTGCACAAGCAGTTCTAGTGAACTGCTTGTGCAATGCAGCCCCCCTGCAGTCGCGTGACCAATCAGCCGCTAGCAGTGGGTGTCAATCAGCCTGATTGTATAGGATCGGGTGGATTGCTGTACGCCACCCCACAGGCAACGTATGAGTTAAGACCGCTGCTTTTTTCCGGCGAGCCTCATGGTTCGGGCAGAAACAAGGGGAACAGGGGCCATTCAGCCCTTGTTAAAGGGACAGTGAAGTCCAAAAAAAACTTTCATGATTCAGATAGGGCATGTAATTTTAAACAACTTTCCAATTTACTTTTATTACCAATTTTGCTTTGTTCTCTTGGTATTCTTAGTTGAAAGCTAAACCTAGGAGGTTCATATGCTAATTTGTTAGACCCTGAAGGCCGCTTCTAATCTGAATGCATTTTGACAGTTTTTAACTACTAGAGGGCATTAGTTCATGTGTTTCATATAGATAACATTGAGCTCATGCACGTGAATTTATCGAGGAGTGAGCACTGATTGGCTAAAATGCAAGTGCACCAGTGATACAAGCACCCAGATACCCCAGTCACAGTGCACTATGGAAAAAGAAGAACAAAAACTAAAAATAATTAATTTATCCTCTACTAGTCTAAGTCACTTTGAAAAATCTGTTCTTTCTAAAGGCTTTGGATTTTCCCCTTCAAAGGATTGTTTGATACTATTTTAGACATCAACAAGTTTGTTAGGAAAATCACCTTGAAAAAACATGTTAGTGATCTCAATAAGCCCATAGTTGGAGAGAACTCACCTTGCAGTGATCATGATTCGACACTAGTCCTTAATGAGAATTGTAATTTTAAGGAATTATGTGATATTGTGTCTTTGTGTGAACTGCAAAGTGACCTAGGTTCTGTATGTAGAGCAAATAAACAACAGCCTATTCTGAAAAAAGAAAAAACTAGCCTATTTTATCCTGTGAATGCACATAATGATTTAATTGAAGCATTTCATTCCATTGTAGAACAGGATCTTATTTCTTTGTCTGATGAAAATTGTTAAAAGAAAGAAAGTGACACATATAGGAAACTTACGTTTAATCCCACCACAAAATTTCAACAAGAGTTGAAACATCTTATTGATTTGGGGTTGGAAAATTTAATTTTTTCTGCAAAGACTAGTGAATATGTATTTGTAGAACATCCCAGAACTTCAGTTTTCAAATTTTTGCCAAAGGTGCACAAGTCTCTAGTCAATCCCCAAGGGAGACCAATCATTTCGGCTATTGGCTCCCTGGGGGAGAGATTGGGGCAATGGGTGGATGCACAACTCCAACCCGTAGTGCAGTCCTTACTTCCTTAGAGATACTAAGGACCTACTTAGGATGTTACAAAATGTAGAATGAAATTTGGGATATATGTTTGTTACCATCGATGTTTCACTTTACTCCTGCATTCCACACAACCTTGGTATCATTGCAGTGAAGAAGATGTTAGAGAGATACTCTGATTATGGTCCAGATCTTATTGGTTTCATTTTGGAATCAATCTCTTTTTTGTTGAACTATAATTACTTTATCTTTAATGGTAAATTTTTCATACAGTTGAGAGGTACTGCGATGGAGGCTAAATTTGCCCCATCGTATGCAAACTTGTACCTGGTAGAATTTGAAAGATCTTACATATTTAGTGAGTTAAACCTCTTTAAAGAAAACATCACATTTTATACCAGATACATTGACAATGTATTAATGGTATGGGATAGCCCAATAAATAAGTTGAATGAGTTTGTAAATCACCTAAATAACAATATGGGTAACCTGAGATTTACGTTTAATTATTCTATTCAAAATATGCCATATTTGGATGTTTTGCTAACTCATGATAATGACGCCAAAACAACAGAGGTTTATAGAAAGAAGGTCAGTGGGAATACCATACTAAGAGCGGACTCACTACATCCACATCACTTGAAACAGAGCATCCCTAAAGGTCAATACATCAGACTCAGGCACAACTGTTCTAATTTAGATAAGTATTGGCAACATGCAGGAGAACTAACTAAACGGCTGGTAAAGAGGGGATATGATCCCCCAACACTAAATAGGCTATCTGAACAAGTCTCTAGGTTCAACAGGGATAATCTACTGAGAGACAATAAGAAAGAGAAAAAGAAAAATGAGAGTATAAATTTCATTACTAAATATAGCAGACAGTTTAAGGACATTTGTAATATTGTTAGAAAAAGACTATAGATTTTGGAGAAGGATAGTGATTTACAAACAGTTTCGTCAAATTATAAATTTATCTCACGTAAGTCAGAAACTATAGGAGACAAAGTTGCAAAGAACATTGGGGGCTGGGCTAATACCATCAAAAACAGTGCCAATAGGAGTAACTGGCTTTCTAAGAAAGCTGGCTTCTATAAGTGTGGTGTGAAACCATGTAATTGCTGTAGTTATGCACTAGTTGGTGACAGCTTTAAATCCTCCACTACGGGTTTAACTTATAAGATAAGTGACAGGATTACCTGTAACTTTACATTTTTCATTTACCTGATAACTTGTGGCCATTGTGATTTCCAATATGTTGGACTTACCTCCAGATCATTAAAGGATATAATTAATGAACACCTGCTTTCTTTGGAAGCAGAGGTTCTCAAGACGCCAGTGGCAAAACATTTTGCGAATCACACTGACTGTTTAAATTTTTTTAAATTTCAGGGTATAGAACAAGTAACCTTAGGAGCTAGAGGAGGAGATAGGTTTTTGGCGTTAAGCTAAAAAGAAGTGTTTTGGATTCATACACTCAAAACAGGGTCCCCCTTGGGAATTAATATGTTTATTGATGTAAAGTTGTTTATTGCTCGAAGTTGAGGATTTTTTAGTAGCAAATTGTTATGCGTTTTGACTCCTTCATCTGAATGTTCCTTTTTCCTAAATGTGGGATATGCATTTACATGGGTTGTAGTTGTGTGTTGGGGGTCCCTTGCCTTTGGTCTAGTTTTTGCAATTGGAATGTTGTAGTGCACTTATCTTTTATACAATTATAATTATGCAAGGGATCTTTTGGCAGGGTATTCCCATTACACACTTAACCCTTGAGTAGTAATAATAATAATAAAAAACTGAAACACATTTTTATTTTGCAGATCAGCATTAATGTATGCAGTATTATACTGATATATAACAACACAATATGGATTTGTTCATTCCAGGTAAAATAACAGAATATTCTACATCCCTCTATCCCCTTTTTTGCTAGGCATACAGGGAGTGCAGAATTATTAGGCAAGTTGTATTTTTGAGGATTAATTTTATTATTGAACAACAACCATGTTCTCAATGAACCCAAAAACTCATTAATATCAAAGCTGAATAGTTTTGGAAGTAGTTTTTAGTTTGTTTTTAGTTATAGCTATTTTAGGGGGATATCTGTGTGTGCAGGTGACTATTACTGTGCCTAATTATTAGGCAACTTAACAAAAAACAAATATATACCCATTTCAATTATTTATTTTTACCAGTGAAACCAATATAACATCTCAACATTCACAAATATACATTTCTGACATTCAAAAACAAAACAAAAACAACTCAGTGACCAATATAGCCACCTTTCTTTGCAAGGACACTCAAAAGCCTGCCATCCATGGATTCTGTCAGTGTTTTGATCTGTTCACCATCAACATTGCGTGCAGCAGCAACCACAGCCTCCCAGACACTGTTCAGAGAAACATAGATATTGACGGCAGATAAGAGCCATAGGCCCAGCAAGTCTGCCCCACCTTACCTAACAGTATAAACTTATCTAGTTCGTAGGATAGCCCTATGCTTGTCCCATGCATTTTTAAAGTCCCCCACAGTGTTTGTTGCTACTACCTCTTGAGGAAGTTTATTCCATAAATCAATCACTCTTTCTGTAAAGAAGTGCTTCCTCAAATTACTCCTGAATCTACTACCCTTTAGCTTGAGCTCATGACCCCTTGTTCTTGAATTTTCCATTTTATGTAAAATACCCACAGCCTCAGTTTTACTAAACCCTTTAATGTACTTGAAAGTTGCTATCATATCACCTCTTTCCCTTCTCTCCTCTAAGCTATACATATTTAGGTCATTGAGCCTATCCTGGTAAGTTTTATTTTTTAGACCATGTACCATTTTGGTAGCCCTCCTTTGCACAGATTCAAGTTTGTTAATATCCTTCTGAAGATATGGCCTCCAGAACTGCACACAATACTCAAGATGAGGCCTAACTAATGATCTATAAAGTGGCATAAGAACCTTACTATTTCTGCTGCAAATACCTCTACCAATACATCCAAGCATTCTGCTAGCCTTACTCGCTGCCTTACTACATTGTTTACTAAGTTTTAAATCATCTGAAATAATAATTCCCAAGTCCTGTTCCTCGTCTGTAACAGTCAGTAAAGTGTCATTGAGTCTGTAATTAACATTTGGATTTTTCTTCCCTAAATGCATTATTTTACACTTTGCTGTGTTAAACTTTAGATCCCAGTCGTTTGTCCAATCCTCCAATTGTTGTATATCACTTCTCATTTTGTCTACCCCCCCTGGAACATCCACTCTGTTGCAAATTTTTGTATCATCTGCAAAGAGACATACTTTCCCCTGTAGCCCTTTGCTGATATCGCAGATAAATATGTTAAACAAAACAGGCCCCAGAACTGACCCCTGAGGAACACCACTAGTAACAGCCCCCTCTGCTGAATGAACTCCATTTACTAAGACACTTTGTTTTCTGTCCTTAAGCCAGCATTCCACCCAGTTCACAATTTTTGAATCTAGACCAAGGAGATATAGTTTGTGAATAAGTTTATTGTGTGGGACGGTGTCAAATGCTTTGCTGAAATCTAGATATGCTGCATCAACTGCTCCTCCCTTGTCTAATACTTTTGTTACATAATCAAAGAAGTCAATTAGATTAGTCTGACATGATCTCCCTGAAGTAAAACCATGCTGATTTTGGTCCTCTAAATTGTTTGTCTTTATGTAAGTCATAATTCTTTCCTTTAAGAGGCTTTCCATTAATTTCCCTACTACTGAAGTTAAACTAACTGGCCTGTAGTTGCCAGATTCTTCTCTACTGCCCTTTTTATGAAGAGGTATTACATTTGCTATTCTCCAATCATCTGGGACAGCTCCTGTTAATAGTGACTGATTAAACAGATCAGTTAATGGGACAGTTAGCACTGAACGAAGTTCTTTTAAAACCCTTGGATGAATATTATCAGGACCCACTGCCTTTGTAACATTTATTTTTGATAATGCTAACAAAACCTCATCCTCTGTAAAAAGATTACTGTTAAGCTTGTTTCTATTTTGCATAGCATCCCTTAATGTAGACATTGTATCTTCACAATCTTTAGTGAAAACAGAACAGAAGTAATCATTGAGACAGTCTGCAATCTGCTTATCTCCTTCTATTATTCTACCATCAACTGATTTCAATTTTACTATTCCTACCTTATTTTTTCTTCTTTCACTGATATATCTAAAGAATGTTTTGTCCCCATGTTTTACTGACTGTGCTATCTTCTCTTCTGCATCAGCTTTAACCTTCCTAATTAACTGCTTAGTCTTTTTTTGTTGGAGTCTCCATATTTTCATATCATCATCTGCTTGTGTGTGTCTGTAATTTTTATAAGCTATCTTTTTTGTCTTTACAGCATGTGCTACTTCTTTGGAAAACCAAATTGGTTTCCGCTTTCTTTTACTTTTACAGACATGTCTAATACAGTGTGCGGTTGCATCTAAAATGGCACCTTTCACAAATTCCCACTGTTCTTGAACCCCTGTAATAAGATTTTTCCCCTTTAAATAGTTTTTTAGGTATTCTCCCATTAATGAAAAATCTGCCGTCCTAAAGTCTAAAACTTTTGTTTTAGTCTGGGTGTACAGTTCCTGAACATGAATACTAAACCAAACAGATTGATGATCACTGGATCCTAAGTTCTCACCTACAGACACATCTGAAACTGTATCACTGTTTGTAAGTATTAGATCTAATATAGCTTCCTTACGAGTTGGTTCCTTGACTAATTGTTCAAGTGATTCCCCTAGCAGAGATTCAAGAATATACCTGCTTCTAGCCGATCTAGCAGAAGGAATCTTCCAGTCTATATCTGGCAAATTAAAGTCCCCCAGTACTATAACCTTACCCTTCATGGTCATTTTGGTTATTTCATCTAATAACAGATTGTCCAGTTTTTCATCCTGCAATGGAGGCCTATATACAACCCCTATTCTAAAAACATTTTTATCTCCAATTTCCAAAGTCACCCAAATACTTTCCACCTCATCATTTGTTCCTACAATTTCAGTAACCTTTATATTTTCATTTACATACAAAGCAACTCCTCCACCTTTCTTTCCTACTCTGTTCTTTTTAAATAACCTGTATCCAGGTATGACTATGTCCCAGTCATGCAAATCATTGTACCATGTTTCTGTTATAGCTACTAAATCCAAGTTGTCCCTAGTCATTATTGAAATGAGTTCAGGTAATTTATTTCCTAAGCTGCGAGCATTTGTGCTCATGGCACGAAGAATTTTTCTACTAGAATTTCTAGAATTGTTACTTGGACTAACAGTTTTGGCATGCTGTGGGGGGCAGGTGGATATATTAATGCTACCCCCCTTTATTAGTTTAAATGATTTCTAATAAAGTATTTGAACTCCTCTCCCAGATACTCTGTTCCTTTAGCATCCAAATGCAAGCCATCTCTCCTAAATAACCTAGTATCTTTCCAAACAGAGCTATAATGGCCAATAAAACCAAATCCTCGTTCCCTGCACCACTTATCTAACCAAGAATTAAATGTTGTTTTCCGCTCCATCTTTCCTGCTTCCTGGTCATACACAGGTAAAATAGCAGAAAATGATAGAGTTGATGCCACAGTCTCTAAATGATTACCTAGGTCACAAAACTCTTTCTGAACAGCAGCAACATGATTACTAGCCAGATCATTTGTTCCTAAATGAACAATCACATCCAACTCACTTCCCTTTCCTGCTGCCTTAACAATTCTCAAAATACGATTCCTATCCCTGTGAGCAGTAGCTCCTGGAAGACATCTAACCTCCCTTGTTTCTCCTTTACTTTCACCTAAATACACATTCCTCAAAATAGAGTCACCCACTAACAGTCTTTTTCTCAAAAACTCATCTGCAGTTCTTTCCTGTGTTATGTTACCTGGAGAATCAGGTGCCAATAGATTTAAATTACCTGTTACAGCTTCAGAGGGCTCAGAAACAGCAATCTCCTCATCACAAGTGTATTCGGCAAGAGCAGCATAGGAGTTTTGCAATGGCAGAGGTTGTGGGCAATGCTTCTGGTCTACTGTTCTAATTCTTCCAGAGCCTACAGTGATCCATCTGCCTCTCCTTGCTGATCTCTGGGGTAGAGGGGCTTCTTTCTGAGGCAGCTTTGTAGAGGTAACAGGTATGTTACTTACCTTAGCTTGAAGTTTAGCTATTTCCTCCCTTAACAGGGAAAACTGCTTACAAACAGGACAGCCCCTAAATCTCCAAAAAGTAGAACGATTAAAAAGTGCAAAACACCCATTGCACTGTATCTGAGACATTTTAAACTATGCAACACTTTAACAATAAGAAAAATATAAGTATTATTTTCTACTGAATAAGCCTGAATAACCCTGAATAACTCCTGAAATAACTCAAATATCCTTATGTATTTAATCCTTTTGTAGTTTGATCTCTTTGCTAAGAAGCAGAGCTAAATGTTTAGCAGAGCTAAACAGATCTCTTTAAATACCCTCAGAAAGATAGGGTGGGGTCCCTCCTAATTGCTCACCTATGCAAACAATCTAATTGTTATCTAATTGCAATACTAAAAACCAGAATACAAAAGAATGTAAATTAACTCAAACCTTTAACTATTCAATTTCTGTAGTGAAACTAATTCACAGTTCAGGTCTACCACCTATAAAAAAACAAAATATAAAGTTAATAGAAATACATACAGTACACAGAGAGGTGTACTGTTTTCCCTCCTTGTAAATCTCACATTTGATGATGGACCACAGGTTCTCAATGGGGTTCAGATCAGGTGAACAAGGAGGCCATGTCATTAGATTTTCTTCTTTTATACCCTTTCTTGCCAGCCACGCTGTGGAGTACTTGGACGAGTGTGATGGAGCATTGTCCTGCATGAAAATCATGTTTTTCTTGAAGGATGCAGACTTCTTCCTGTACCACTGCTTGAAGAAGGTGTCTTCCAGAAACTGGCAGTAGGACTGGGAGTTGAGCTTGACTCCATCCTCAACCCGAAAAGGCCCCACAAGCTCATCTTTGATGATACCAGCCCAAACCAGTACTCCACCTCCACCTTGCTGGCGTCTGAGTCGGACTGGAGCTCTCTGCCCTTTACCAATCCAGCCACGGGCCCATTCATCTGGCCCATCAAGACTCACTCTCATTTCATCAGTCCATAAAACCTTAGAAAAATCAGTCTTGAGATATTTCTTGGCCCAGTCTTGACGTTTCAGCTTGTGTGTCTTGTTCAGTGGTGGTCGTTTTTCAGCCTTTCTTACCTTGGCCATGTCTCTGAGTATTGCACACCTTGTGCTTTTGGGCACTCCAGTGATGTTGCAACTCTGAAATATGGCCAAACTGGTGGCAAGTGGCATCTTGGCAGCTGCACGCTTGACTTTTCTCAGTTCATGGGCAGTTATTTTGCGCCTTGGTTTTTCCACACGCTTCTTGCGACCCTGTTGACTATTTTGAATGAAACGCTTGATTGTTAGATGATCACGCTTCAGAAGCTTTGCAATTTTAAGAGTGCTGCATCCCTCTGCAAGATATCTCACTATTTTTAGTCAAGTCCTTCTTTTGACCCATTTTGCCAAAGGAAAGGAAGTTGCCTAATAATTATGCACACCTGATATAGGGTGTTGATGTCATTAGACCACACCCCTTCTCATTACAGAGATGCACATCACCTAATATGCTTAATTGGTAGTAGGCTTTCGAGCCTATACAGCTTGGAGTAAGACAACATGCATAAAGAGGATGATGTGGTCAAAATACTCATTTGCCTAATAATTCTGCACACAGTGTATTATTACATATTCTTTTAAAACTGTGTTTTTAACAGAGTGTCAGGATTTATATATGTTATAAAATAAGTTTCAATGTTTATTTGTATTATAAATTGCAAATTGGAGTTTCTCCTTTAAGGTCCCATTTGTGGTACTGGACAACTAGAGCTTTGATTGGTCCAAATGGACGACTCCTTCTGTAATTTATTATCTGCTGACACACCTGTTTTCTAGCTCTGATGAAGTGCCCTTGAGGTAGGAAACACATCAGCTGTTTGTCTACATGCTGTGCCCTGTGAATTTTATGGATACTGCAATAAAGTGGATGATTTAAACGTGATATTCTATCCTGATTCCATTTGATCCTGGATCTGTAACTTTGTCGCTACTTATAAAATGCAAGTCTGCCAAAAGAAATGAAATAAGGGGGCAGTCTGCAGAGGCTTAGATACAAGGTAATTACAGAGGTAAAACGTGTATTATTATAACTGTGTTGGTTATGCAAAACCGGGGAATGGGTAATAAAGGGATTATCTATCTTAAAACAACAAAAATTCTCGTGTTGACTGTCCCTTTAAATCAACCCCAATGTTTGTATCTCTATTATCTCCAGCTATACCATAAATTAAAGCCAAACCAGAATATATTAAACTATTAATTTGCACCTTCTATTTGCCTACAGGGCACTGTATTTAGAAGTACAGCGCATATCATTATGAATTGCAAACAGATAATTGCACTTTCTATTTGCTTAAAAGCTACTCTCATTTAATTCTATATAAGTGCAGTACATAAGAAGGAAGGTAAAGCAAGCAAATAATGTAAGGCTGGTCTCTAAACTCTAGCAAGTGAAACATGGGATTCAAATTGTATCCTAGACATGGAATATGCAATATTCAGAATACCTCAAGTACTCCAGAAAACTAATAGATATATAGAGGCCTATTTATCAAGTCGTCAACTATGCTGCATTCGCCGGCACCAATATGCTCGCTTGACATCGCCTAATATCGCTGCCAGACCAGAATACGCTCTCCATATTTAACAAAAAAGCTGTCAAAAAGCTGCGCACCAAGTACGGGGCGATGAGCAGCGGACTGTTGTTAACTAACAGTCATCGATCTCGCTGCTATTCGGCTTTCTCCCAGCTTTATTTGTATACTGTCACTAAGCACCACCACTAAACTAAACTGTTTAACCTATCCTGCCGCTCCCGGAGCCCACCGCAACTAAATAAAGTTATTAACCCCTATCGCACCGCTCCCAGACCCCGTCGCAACTAAATAAAGTTATTAACCCCTAAACTGCCACTCCCGGAGCCCACCGCAACTCTAATAAATGTATTAACCCCTATCCCTCCGCTCCCGGAGCCAACCGCCACCTACATTATGTTATTAACCCCTAATCAGCTGCCCCCTACACTCTTGATACCTACATTATGTTATTAACCCCTATCCCGCCGCTCCCGGAGCTCACTGCAACTAAATAAAGTTACTAACCCCTAAACCGCCAGCCCCCCACATCGCCATAAACTAAATTAAACTATTAACCCCTAAACCAAACAACCCGCTAACTTTATATTAAATATTAACTTATCCCTATCTTATAATAAATTTAAATTACCTTTAAAATTACATTAAACTATATTAAATTAATAATTAACCTACTCTAACTATTATACTAAAATTACATTAAACTATATTAAATTAATAATTATTCTACCCTAACTTTTATACTAAAATTACAATAAACTATATTAAATTAATAATTAATCTACCCTAACTTTTATACTAAAATTACATTAAACTACAAATTAAATTAACTATATTATATATTTAAATGCCTAACCCTACTCAAATAATTAAAATCTACACTAAAAAATTACTAAGTTACAAAAAATAAAAAAAAACCCGGCTGGGTGAAGACAAGGTAGGAAGATCTTCAGGGGCTTAGTGTTAGGTTTTTTAAGGGGGGTTTGGGTGGTTTAGATTAGGGGTATGTGGGTGGTGGGTTGTAATGTTGGGGGGGGTATTGTATGTTTTTTTTACAGGCAAAAGAGCTGTTTACTTTGGGGCATGCCCCGCAAAAAGCCCTTTTAAGGGCTGGTAAGGTAATAGAGCTGTTAACTTTTTATTTTAGATTAGGGTAGGGCATTTTTTTATTTTGTGGGGCTTTGTTATTTTTTTAGGGGGCTTAGAGTAGGTGTAATTAGTTTAAAATTCTTGTAATCTTTTTTTATTTTCTGTAATTTAGTGTTGTTGTTTTTTTTGTAATTTAGTTTAGTTGATTTAATTTTAGGTAATTGTAGGTAGTTTAGTTAATTAATTTATTGATAGTGTAGTGTTAGGTTTAATTGTAACTTAGGTTAGGATTTATTTTACAGGTAATTTTGTAATTATTGTAACTAGGTAGCTATTAAATAGTTAATAACTATTTAATAGCTATTGTACCTGGTTAAAATAAATTCAAAGTTGCCTGTAAAATAAATATAAATCCTAAAATAGCTACAATGTAATTATTAGTTATATTGTAGCTATATTAGGGTTTATTTTACAGGTAAGTATTTAGTTTTAAATAGGATTAATTTTTTTAATAAGATTTAATTTATTTCGTTAGAATAAAATTATATTTAACTTAGGGGGGTGTTAGGGTTAGGGTTAGACTTAGCTTTAGGAGTTAATACATTTATTAGAGTAGCGGCGAGGTCCGGTCGGCAGATTAGGGGTTAATACTTGAAGTTAGGTGTTGCAGATGTTAGGGAGGGCAGATTAGGGGTTAATACATTTATTATAGTGGCGGCGAGGTCCGTTCGGCAGATTAGGGGTTAATAAGTGTAGGTAAGGTAGCGGCGACGTTGGGGGGGGGGGGGCAGATTAGGGGTTAATAAATATAATATAGGGGTCGGCGATGTTGTGGGCAGCAGATTAGGGGTACATAGGTATAATGTAGGTTGCAGCGGTGTACGGAGCGGCAGATTAGGGGTTAATAACAATATGCAGGGGTCAGCGATAGCTGGGGTGGCAGATTAGGGGTTAATAAGTGTAAGATTAGTGGTGTTTAGACTCGGGGTACATGTTAGGGTGTTAGGTGCAGACTTAGAAACTGTTTCCCCATAGGAAACAATGAGGTTGCGTTAGGAGCTGAACGCTGCTTTTTTTGCAGGTGTTAGGGTTTTTTTCAGCCCAAACTGCCCCATTGTTTCCTATGGGGGAATCGTGCACGAGCACGTTTTTGAAGCTAGCCGCTACCGTAAGCAACGCTGGTATTGAGAGTTGAAGTGGCGGTAAATATGCCTGTACGCTCCCTTTTTGGAGCCTAACGCAGCCCTTCAGAGAACTCTCAATACCAGCATTATTTAAAAGGTGCGGGGGGAAAAAAACACGCGTAGCTAACGCACCCCTTCTAACGCAAAACTCTAAATCTAGGCCTAAGTTACACACTAAATTACAAAAAAATAAAAAAGAAATTATCAAAGATTTAAACTAATTATGCCTAATCTAAGGGCCCTATGAAAATAAAAAAGCCCCCAAAATAGAAAACCCCCTAACCTACAATAAACTACAAATAGCCCTTAAAAGGGCCTTTTGCAGGGCATTGCCCCAAAGAAATCAGCTCTTTTACCTGTAAAGAAAAAATACAAATACCCCCCCCAACAGTAAAACCCACCACCCACACAACCAAACCCCCAAATAAAATCCTAATCTAAAAAAACCTAAGCTCCCCATTGCCCTGAAAAGGGCATTTGGATGGGCATTGCCCTTAAAAGGGCATTTAGCTCTATTGCTGCCCAAAGCCCTAACCTAAAAATAAAACCCACCCAATACACCCTTAAAAAATCCTAACACTAACCCCTGATGATTCACTTACAGTTTTGAAGATCCGACATCCATCCTCTAAGAAGCCGGCAGAAGTCTTCATCCAAGTGGCCGAAGTCTTCCTCCAAGCCCGCAGAAGTCTTCACCCAGACGGCATCTTCTATCTTCATCCATCCGGCATGGAGCGGCTCCATTATCAAGACATCAGACGCGGAGCATCCTCTTCAATCAACGACTTCTTTGGAATGAAGGTTCCTTTAAATGACATCATCCAAGATGGCGTCCCTTAGATTCTGATTGGCTGATAGAATTCTATCAGCCAATCGGAATTAAGGTTGAAAAAATCCTATTGGCTGTTGCAATCTTGGATGACGTTATTTAAAGGAACCTTCATTCCGAAGAAGCCGTCGATTGAAGAGGATGCTCCACGTCGGATATCTTGAAGATGGAGCCACTCCATGCCAGATGGATGAAGATAGAAGATGCCGTCTGGGTGAAGACTTCTGCGGACTTGGAGGAAGACTTCGGCTGCTTGGATGAAGACTTCTGCCGGCTTCTTGGAGGATGGATGTCAGATCTTCAAAACAGTAAGTGAATCTTCTGGGGTTAGTGTTAGGATTTTTAAGGGTGTATTGGGTGGGTTTTATTTTTAGGTTAGGACTTTGGGCAGCAATAGAGCTAAATGCCCTTTTCAGGGCAATTGGGAGATTAGGTTTTTTTAAATTAGGATTATATTTGGGGGGTTGGTTGTGTGGGTGGTGGGTTTTACTGTTGGGGAGGGTATTTGTATTTTTTATTTACAAGTAAAAGAGCTGATTTCTTTGGGGCAATGCCCCGCAAAAGGCCCTTTTAAGGTCTATTTGTAGTTTATTTTAGGTTAGGTTTTTTTTTATTTTGGGGGGGCTTTTTTATTTTCATAGGGCCCTTAGATTAGGTGTAATTAGTTTAAATCTTTGATAATTTATATTTTATTTTTTGTAACTTAGTGTTTATTTTTTGTGTAACTTAGTGTTTGTCATTTTTTGTAGCTTAGTTGTTTAGTGTAGATTTTAATTATTTGATTAGGGTTAGGTGTTTAAATATATAATATAGTTAATTTAATTTGTAGTTTAATGTAATTTTAGTATAAAAGTTAGGGTAGATTAATTATTAATTTAATATAGTTTAATGTAATTTAGTATAATAGTTAGGGTAGATTAAATTAATTAGTAGTTCAATATAGTTTAATTTAAATCTAAAGGTAAGTTTAAATTTATTATAAGATAGGGAAGAGTTAATAATTAATATAAAGTTTTAGGGGTTAATAGGTTTAGTAAGTGCTAGTGATGTGGGAGGCCAGGGGTTTAGGGGTTAATACATTTATTTAGTTGCGGTGGGGTCCAGGAGCGGCGGGATAGGGGTTAATAACTTTATTTAGTTGCAGGGGTGTAGGGAGCAGCAGATTAGGGATAATAAGTTTAATGTAGGTGGCGGCAGTGTAGGGGGCGACAGATTAGGGGTTAATAAGTATAATGTAGGTGGCGGCGATGTCGGGGCGGCAGATTAGGGGTTAATAAGTATAATGTAGGTGGCGGCAGTGTCGGGCGGCAGATTAGGGGTTAATAAGTGTAATGTAGGTGGCAGCGGTGTAGGGGGCGGCAGATTAGGGGTTAATAAGTGTAATGTAGGTGGCGGCGGTGTAGGGGGCGGCAGATTAGGGGTGTTTAGACTCAGGGTACATGTTAGGGTGTTAGGTGTAAACTTACATTTTATTCTCCCATAGGAATCAATGGGATATCGGGCAGCAGCGAACATGAGCTTTTGCTGTTTTCAGACTCCCATTGATTCCTATGGCATCCGCCGCCTCCAGAGCGGCGAATTGAAAACCAGGTACGCTGGGCCGGAATAGTTGCGAGCGTATCTGGTAATTATTTGATAACTTGCAAAAGTAGTCAGATAGTGCCGAATTTGCATTCGAAACATCTGTAGTGACGTAAGCATCGATCTGTGTCGGACTGAAACCGGCGGATCGTATGTTACACCACAAAATTCTACTTTTGCCGGTCTGTAGGCTTTGATAAATAAGGAGAATAAAGCTCGCCACAATTACGCTGCGGAATTCCAGAGTATTTGCGGTTGACGGCTTGATAAATAGGCCCCATAATCCCTTAAATTATAGTTGAAATAGGACAAAAATAACAAAACATTCCTCTATTAGTACATAGGGTCTCTTTCAACCTCCTAAACAAAATGTTGGTATAAAGAGGAAGTTAAAGGGACACAAAACCCTTTTCTTTCATAATTCAGATAGAGCATGCAATTTTAACCAACTTTCTAATTTACTCCTATTATCAATTTTTCTTTTTGCTTGCTGATTGGTGGCTACATTTACACAGGCACCAATCAGCAGGCACTACCCAGGTGCTGAACCAAAAATGGACCGGCTCCTAAGCTTACATTCCTGCTTTTTAAAATAAATATAGCAAGAGAACGAAGAACAATTTATAATAGGAGTAAATTAGAAAGTTGCTTAAATTGCATGCTCTAGCTGAATTATGAAATCATGTCCCTTATGGTACATCTACAGGAAAAGAAACAAGCGCAAGCCCATATCAAGGTAGACGTTTGTATAATTTATTTCACACACACCGGTTAAAAACACTTACAGAATTAAAAAAATAACAAGCCTGTATCCCACTCAGGGATGGAGAGTAAGAAGTCTATGGGGCCTATCTATCAAGCTCCGAAAGGTTGAGTACGATCGGATTGATTGACACCCCCTGCTGGCAGCCCATTGGCTGCGAGTCTGCAGGGGGCGGCGTTGCACCAGCAGCTCTTGTGAGCTGCTGGTGCAATGTTAAATGCGGAGAGCGTATTTCTCTCCGCATTCAGCGATGTCTTGCAGACCTGATCCGCACTGTCGGATCAAGTCCACAAGACATTTCTTAAATGTGCCTCTAAATGTCCAAATGCCGGTCTCTTGTAATTCTCGGTACGTGACACCGAGTTGAATCCTGTAGTAAACTTTTTCCAAGGAGCCACCCAGAGCTTCGTTCCAACGCGTTTTGTCTGCCCTAAACAGACTTTTTCAAGAGGATAAGTGGTTATACACACAATTAATCAGCGTGTGTTTAAATTGCTACTCCTCCCTTCCAATTGGTTACAGCACGGCCAATCCGGTGTGGCAATCCGGACCGGCCTCAATGGAGAGGGCATGATTAAAGGTCGTCATGGGGATGTCCAATCAAATAACCGAAATCCCCGCTGCGTCATCGACACTGAAGTTCCGACAGCGGCATCATGTTTGTAAGATCATCATGACAATTGGACATCACACCAACGATATATGTAACTCATAATAGAATTCATAATAGATAAAGCCTTTGCTGTTTTTGCCTTTTTGTTACGTATATCATTAGTGTGATGTCCAATTGTCATGATGATCTTACAAACATGATGCCGCTGTCGGAGCTTCAGTGTCGATGACGCAGCAGGGATTTCGGTTATTTGATTGGACATCCCCATGACGACCTTTAATCACGCCCTCTCCATTGAAGCCGGTGGATTGCCACACCGGATTGGTCGCGCTGTAACCAATTGGAAGGGAGGAATAGCAACTTAAGGACACGCTGAGTAATTGCGTGTATAACCACTTATCCTCTTGAAAAAGTCTGTTTAGGGCGGACGAAACGCGTTGGGGCAGAGCTCTGGGTGGCTCCTTGGAAAAAGTTTACTACAGGATTCAACTCGGTGTCACATGCCGAGAATTACAAGAGACCGGCATTTGGACATTTAGACTTCTTACTCTCCATCCTTGAGTGGGATACAGGCTTGTTATTTTTTTAATTCTGTAAGTGTTTTTAACCGTTGTGTGTGAAATAAATTGTACAAACGTCTACCTTGATATGGGCTTGCGCTTGTTTCTTTTCCTGTAGAATTGCTGCATAGAGAGTGTGAGTGACACACCTCTGAAAGTAGCTGCAGCCCGTGGATCAAGCACCTAGGAATTTCCTGGAAACATCCGAAATACACAGCTACTATTGGACACTATCGGACTCTTACTAATATTCTCACTCCTAGTGGTGAGCCTGTGGAAGTGGTTATATTATTCCCATTGTTTGTTTGTATCTGTTTGTGGGAATATTTATACTGTAAATCATCAGTTAATTTATAATATCATATTGTTTTTTTGCATCATTTTTATAAATTGAATTATTAGCCCTGTCCCACCCCCTCTCTTACTTTGCGCTGCCAATACTTTGTTCTCAGCATTTCCCTTATGGGTCTTAAATACCAGCTTTATAAAGTATTGGAGCTTAGCAGGTGTAGAAATATAACAACTTGCAATTAATCTAGCAAGTGACATCGCTCGCAGTAGTAATTGGCGATTATAAAATGCCCCAAAATACTGTCTAGTGTCGTTTATAAAAAATAAAGATGACAACATCTTTATTTTGAAATAAAATAACTGTACAAGGCAGTATTTTTGGGGTAAAGTTGGTGGAAGTGGGGTGTTAGAAAAAAAATGGCACTGAAAAGTGCCTTCACATTGCGGTCAATGGGAACTGTGTGTTCCCTGTAAATATATATGTATATGCTTTTATAAATATATATGTGTGTTAATATGTGTCTATATAGTGCTCCACTTGTAATCTAGCCCTTAATGTTTAAAATTCAGTAATTCTGACACTAAAACAAAACTAATGTGGCCTATAAGTTGAAAAGGGTTGAGTTAAAGGTACTCGTATGTGCACAACCTACCCCTGTGACAGACTGCTGTTGATATGGACAACTCCCTCATTTTTACTGTTGAACAGTGATACAACCTACAAGCTTAAAAATTCAGAATCAGTATCCATCTTTTTAAATCTAAAAACAGTACTCCATTTTAAAATGCACTAAGCTACACTGTATCATTCATCATACTTACCCACTAGTGTGTTCTACTTCACAATTTAATCACATTTAGGGGCCGATTTACTAAAGTGCGGACAGACATGATACGATGTAGCATATCATGTCCGCCGCACATTGATAAATACAGACAGCATACGCTGTCGGCATTTATCATTGCACAAGCAGTTCTAGTGAACTGCTTGTGCAATGCCGCCCCCTGCAGATTCGCTGCCAATCGGCTGCTAGCAGGTGGTGTCAATCAGCCCGAACGCATAGGATTGGGCGGATTGAAATCCGCAGCCTCAGAGGCAGCTGACAAGTTATGGAGCAATGGTCTTTAGACCGCTGCTTCATAACTACTGTTTCCAGCGAGCCTGAAGGCTCGCACGGAAACAGGGGCATCAAGCTACATTCGGAGCTTGATAATTCGGCCCCATAATCTTTTCCCTTATTGCTAGACTACAACAAGTCATCTAAACCTCTTGCACAGTTGCCTGGTTACATTCAGTCATTCTCTCTTCTTCTGTTACTTGATAATCAGTAATCTAGTCTTTGTCCCCAGTATCATGGTTTTTATTTCATCAGCATTCAATAGTACTTGTAAGTATCTAGGTTACAGTCTATCTTCCAAGATCCTAATTGTTTAGTTATACTGTATCATCAGTCAACACTCCACCCAATTCCTTGGGCTTATGCCATTCTTCAGCATTTTTTCTTAGTTGCTAGGTTACACTATCATTTGACAAACTCCAGATATTTTCTTTGCAATCATGTGCACTCCTGTACTTGCTACGCTGCTGAAATAGTAATAACTTTTACTAGAAACATTGTTGCTAATGGATATATACTGCAAAAATGCTTATATTTAAAATATTCTTTTAATATTTTATAACTCTACCGTGTTTTCTCAAAAGATGTAGATTGATGTGGAACCAGGTTTGTGAGCTTTAAAATATATTTCCTAGCATGCATTATATTTGCATATCTAGTGATATCACAGAAAGTAGCACAGCCTGGTCTGGATTTAACATAAGGCACAGTAGGCATGTGCCTACAGGCGCCTTTAATAAGTACCATTCAGCCATAATGCATGCTCCATCTGAATCATAAAAGTTTAATTTTGACTGCAGTGTCCCTTTAAATTTTATAATACAGCTTATACATGTAACTATAGGTAGTTTTATATAATTTGTTAAAGGGACATTCTCTTCCAGAATTGTTATTGTTTAAAAAGTTAGATAATCCCTTTATTAACCATTACCTCTGTGATAACTGCCCCTTTACATCTGCAGACTGCCCCCTTATTTCAGTTCTTTTGACAGACTTGCATTTTAGCCAATCAGTGCTGACTCCTAGGCAGCTCCACATGTGTGAACACAATGTTATCTATATGGCACACATTAACTAACACCCTCTAGCTGTGAAAAACTGTCAAAATGCACTGATGTTAGAGACGGCATTCAAGGGCTTCGAAATTAGCATATGAGCCTACCTAGGTTTAGCTTTCAACAAAGAATACCAAGAGAACAAAGAAAATGTGATGATAAAAGTAAATTGGAAAGTTGTTTAAAATCACATGCCCTATCTGAATTATGAAAGGTTAATTTTGACTAGACTGTCCCTTTAATACTTTTGTGACCCATAGGCAAGGAAAATAATATTTTTTTATCATTTTATTGAAGAAAAAAAGTTTGGATTTAAGAATAACTTTGGATCTGGGAATTCCCCATTTGGGAATATGTATGTAATATATTTGAGAATGGGATGATCAAGAAACTTGTAGAATCTATATAAAGTAAGTGTAGAGCCAGATAGGCTTGCAGCGTCATAAGGGTTAAGGCTGGCAGGGAGAGAGAAGATGGAGAGGAGTGTTGTGAGTTGCAACAATGTTGCAGGGACAGTGAGTGGTTTACCTACCTTAAGCTGGTGTCTGCAGTTCCTGTTCCTCTTTGATCATTGACAAGAAGCTGTCAAGTTGATTCTTCTCTCCATCTTCAAATCTTTTTTTCATCATTAAGCATTCCAGACGATCTTCTGCTCCACCTCTGAGATTTAGAGAAGGAAAAATTACCCGTTACTCGTTGTGGTTTACAATTCTTCCCAAATTGATATAGAAAATCCCTCCTCCTCTGTTCAGGCCCCAGTTTCTGCTCCTAGAACCCCAGTCATCTCTTTGGCTGAAATTCACCCCCCCCCCTCCTTCAGTTTCCCTCCCCAGCCCACTCAATACTGTTCCTGAGACTCAGCCTGATCCTGCTGTGGTTTAAGATGCAGGTACACTTGTAGCTGTCCCTCCACTGGCACCCCAGCATCAGATCCCATCCAGCTCTTATTTTAAACCTTTGTTCAGCCCTTCCCCCCCCTGCGGCAGGTGCAGTAGCATCCCTGCTTTTATCTATTGCGGCCAAAATCACATCCGGCCAGCATATTAATAATTCTGATCCTGCATGTCAGCAGATTTATTCTGACCCTTTGCATACCAGTCAGGTTTTTGGCACAGAAAATATTTTGGCGCCTACCCCTCCTTTAAACTATACTCCCACGAGGCCTGCTAGCCTTCAAGGTCCCACTAGGCTAGCTCCTCCCCCTGGACCTTCACTTCCACTAGGCCCTGATCCTACTGCTCTGGCACCCACCCCGCATTCTACCTCCGATCTGGGTACCTATCCCCCTACAGGAGTGGTGAAGGTGAGCGCATCCGTTGCTTCTCCTCCCGGACTTCCATCTTGTCATGAACCTCTGACCAGGCCTATTCAATTAGGCCTTCCAGTCGCGCGAAAGGTCACTTCCGGGGACGTCACCACTTCTACTCTCTGAAGCCTACGAGGAAGATCGGCGATCCGACGGGTCACTCTGGCATGTGAGCACCGCAAGCGCTCTCTAGCAAGAGGCCGCCTAGTCAGTTGCCGGAGAGGGCAGGTCACTTCCAGGCAGTGGGTTTGGACAGCCAGTAGCAGATATTCAGGCGATAAGGGGTTTATGCCAGATGTGGGTTTGATGCATGAAACTACCTATAGAGGGCAGGAAGGGACCACTAGTCATAACGCTATGAATGTGATGCAATCTGTTATCGAAGATGAAGGGGTTAATCAATCAATCAAATGTAACTGGGAATGTTTGTGTTCACACCAATGAATTTCACAGGGGTAGTGCGCAAAATTTAAATGCTGCTGTGACTGTTATAAATCCCATGCGGAATGTGAATGTTGGTGCAAACAGCCTTGATAGTTACAGGGGTGATAATTTCATGAATGTTCCTATGCAGAATATAAATGTGGGGGCAAATAGCAATGACTTGTATAATCTATATAATGTTAAAATAAAAATATGTTTTTTATTATAACTGAATCCTTACACTCAAACATTTAAAAACAAATCAAAATTTGCAGTTTGTTGAAAAAATTGAGGTTTCATTAGATATGAAGAAAATAATATTGATTAGTTGAACTTTAGATAACTATAATATAATATGGTTAAAGTTCAATGTATTGATACATAGTTCTTTATGTAGAAGCTTTTACAGTGTAACATTTTAGTGATTTTAATGTGCCAGAACCACATCAATAATTCAGCTTATGACAGTGCCTCTGGCAGCAACTGAGTTTATGTATTTTTAAAAGACTGATTTTTTTTACAATGCAAAATGGAACCATTATATTAAACTATGCTGCTGCTCGGGGGTTAAACACATAATTTAAGAGATGCTGTATTGTATTTTTCCCCCTTAAAATGACATTCACACTAAATACATTTTATAAATATAGTTGCCAGCTGTGCTCTATAAAAATACTGGCCATCCTACAGATGATAGGGCAAGGTTGGTAGGTGGGCACCACTTGTAATCTAGCCCTTAGTGTTTTGTGTCCCTTTAATGTGTACGCAATTACTTGTTGTAGCATTTTTAAATAGCTTCTTTGAGTTTATTTTTGTAATTGAAATGGCTGTTTTCTTGAGAAACATTTATCGAGGTTTCAATAAGTAAATGCAGCAGTTTCAAATAAAAAATAAAGCCAAAGGAGCATTTTCCAACACATTTCATAATCTGCATCTGGTATAACAAGTTCAGTACAGTATCCTTTTAAAGTTATTTGTGGCTCGGTAATACACTGCAGATCCTGGAATGAACATGACTGGTGTATGGCAGCTATACAACTGATTGGCTTACCAGTCACATTCAGCAACTGACCAGAAGCCCAGTCTGGATCTGACTTTTGCTATATGTTTAACTGATTTGTGTGTGTAAGTTTGTGTTTGTGTGTGGGAAGGGGTCGGGGTTATACACTTAGGTACTTGGGTTTTATGCCCCTTTAAAGGGACAGTAAAGTCCAAATTAAACTTTCATGATTCAGATAGGGCATGTCATTTTAAACAACTTTCTACTTTATTTTATCATCAAATTTGCTTTTTTCTCTTGATATTTTTTGTTAAATGCTAAACCTAGGTAGGCTAATAGGCTGATAGGTGCATTCCAACTCTTATCTCACAGTCTGGCTGTGAATAGCTAATAAGATGTACTGTTTGTTCATGTGTGCAATATAAATAACATTGTGCTCACTCTAGTGGGGTTATTTAAGTCAGCACTAATTGCCTAAAATGCAAGTCTGTCAAAAGATCTGAGATAAGTGGGCAGTCTGCAGAGGCTTAGATACAAGGTAATCATAGAGGTAAAAAGTATATTAAAGTGAAATTAAATTTTGATGCTAAAGTGCCCAATTTTTAAAAATTCGATTAAAAACAGGGGCACTTTAATTCATCAAAATTTACATTTTACTCGTGTTGTGAAAAAATACTTACCTTTTAATCTGGCTTCCTCCAATCACGGCGTTGAATCAGACACTGATTCCCCGGGGGGGGGGGGGGGGGGAGCCGTGATTGGAGGATGACCGATCCATTATCACTTTAGCATCAAAATTTACATTCACTTTAATGTAACAGTGTTGGTTATGCAAAACTGGGGAATGGTAAATAAAGGGATTATCTATCATTTTTAAACAATAACATTTTTGGTGTTCACTGTTCCTTTAATGAGGAAACAATAAAGCCTGATTTCAAATCCAAATGGAAGGTTCTAATAAATACTAGGTTCCTTTTGCAACACATGGGTGCACTACAAGTTTGCTTTTTCATTTCAATTCTCCAACACTGTAGTTGTCTGTTCTCTCTTACGTGTTCACCCACCCACATTGACTTCACTGTAGCTGGTTTTAGATTTCTGCAATTTGAGCAACTTGGCAGAGTTGAGGTTGGCTGCAGCTTTGTAACATTGTTATTTTTTATTATTTCCATTTTCTTCAACCACCTCACTGTATGTGTCCATTCATGCAAATAATATCATTAATCTATAGTGGCACTCCATAACATTTTCCCCTGAATAGTTAGAACTTAAAGGGACATAAAACCCAATTTTTGTCATTCATGATTCAGATAGAGCATGTAATTTTAAGCTACTTTCTTAAATGGGCCGGCTCCTATGCTTACATTCCTGCTTTTCAAATAAAGATACCAAGAGAACGAAGATAAATTGATAATAGGAGTAAATTAGAATGTTGCATAAAATTGCATGCTCAGAGACCTATTTATCATATGTCTGTCGGAACCTGATCTGACAGTGCGGATCAGGTCCGACAGACATCGCTGAATGCGGAGAGCAATACGCTCTCTGTATTCAGCATTGCACCAGCAGCGCACAAGAGCTGCTGGTGCAACGCTGCCCCCTGCAGACTCGCGGCCAATGGGCCGCCAGCAGGGAGGTGTCAATCAACCCGATCATACTCGATCGGTTTGAATTCCGGCGATTCCTGTCCGCCTCATCAGAGCAGGCGGACAGGGTTATGGAGCAGCGGTCTTTAGACCGCTGCTTCATAACTGGTGTTTCTGGTGAGCCTGCAGGCTCGCTAGAAACACGGGGCCTTAAGCTCCATTCGGAGCTTGATAGATAGGCCCCATAGTCTGAATCATGAAAGAGAAAATTTGGGTTTTATATCCATTTAAACTGAGTGATATTGGGCTTGATATGAATAAAAAGGTTTTATATATTCTGACAAAGTAAAGTATAACCATGTGTTCAAAGAGATAGGGGACAATCAGAGAAGCGTTTATCCATGAAAAGTTCAGTAATGGAGCATGACTTAAAACTGCTGAAAGAATATTACAGAGGGAAAAAAAAGCATGCAATGCAATGGAAACTGAGTAACTGAGACAGGTGAGCACTGTAGGACTTATTAAATAGAAGAGAGAAGGAGTGCGCCAGGGTTGTTAAAAGGACATGAAACCCACTTTTGTTTTGTGGATTAGACAGAGCATAACATTTTAAACAACTTTTCAATTTACTTCTATTATCTAATTTGCTTTGTCCTCTCGGTATCTTTATTGAAAAGCATACCCAGGTAGGCTCAGAGGCTGGGAGCTAGCAACTGATTGGTGGCTGCACATATATCTTGTGTCATTTGCTTACCAACGTGTTCAACTAACTTTCAGTTGTGCACTGCTGCTCCTTCAATAAAGGATACAAAGAGCATGACGCAAAATTGATAGTAGAAGTAAATTGGAAAGATGTTAAAAAATGTATGCTCAATCTGAACCATGAAAGAAAAAAAATTGGATTTCATGTCCCTTTAAAGGGATATGAAACCCACATATTTTATTTCCTGATTCAGACAGTGAACATAGTCTTAAACAAATTTCCAATTTACTTCTATTATCTAATTTGCTTCATTTTCTTGGTATCATTTGTTAAAGGAGCAGCAATGCACTACTGGGAGCTAGCCGAATGCCTACGGGGAGTCAATAACATGAGTCATATATGTGCAGCTACCAATTAGCAGGTCCTGGGCCTATCTAAGGATACCAAGAGAACAAAACAAATTAGATAAGAGAAGTAAATTGGAAAGTTGTTTTGTATCCCTTGCTCTATCTGAATTATGAAATAAAATATACTGGTGATGTTGCAGAAGGATCTCATTACCAAGGTGAGATCATGATTAAATAAAGCACAACAAATGTTGATAATTATACTTGGAGAGGCCTGCTAGCAGTACTCTTTAACTCCTTTCCTACTAGCATCCCCTGTGGTAATCCCAGTGTCCCCCTTCCACCTCTTATGCCTATTAGTGCCCTCCTCAGTAATCTCACCACCCCCAGAGTACTGGCCACTTTGGGAACCACTGCTTTACCTCAATGAGGTATGATTAAGGGGCCTATCTATCAAGCTCCGTATGGAGCTTGAGGGCCCGTGTTTCTGGCGAGCCTGCAGGCTCGCCAGAAACAGCAGTTATGAAGCAGCGGTCTAAAGACTGCTGCTCCATAACCTGTCTGCCTGCTCTGAGCAGACGGACAGACATTGCTGCAATTCAACCGGATCAAGTACGATTGGGTTGATTGACCCCCCTGCTGGCGGCCAATTGGCCGCGAATCTGCAGGGGGGCGGCGTTGCACCAGCAGCTCACAAGAGCTGCTGGTGCAATGATGAATACGGAAAGCGTATTGCTCTCCGCATTCAGCGAGGTCTGTCGGACCTGATCCACACTGTCGGATCAGGTCCGCCAGACATTTGTTAAATAGGCCCCTAAGAGTGGAGCGGTATTTAAAGCTCACGTCCGCGTGCTAACTCTGCTAAATAAGCTTTTTGTATGCGTCAGGTAGCGCTCGTATTATAAGTAAAAAGTAAAAAGTTTTCGCTTGTGCGCTAACCCTATGCTTGCAAAAAGTTAGAATATGGTGAATGTGTTAACGTATTGCCCCATGGAAATTAATGGAGCAAAAAAAGTGGGGGAAAAACCCTACTCACACGCAAACCCAATCACATATTCTCAAAGGCGCTAACCCAACATGAAAATATTAATATTTCACATTCCAATGTTCTTCAGGAGAATATGTTGTATTTATTCATAAATACATATTTCTACATATATCTGATTTTATTTTGGTACTATATATATCAATACCTATATATACATGATTATATAGTAGTATGTTATTACCAGTACATTGTAATGGGAAATATTTACAGTAAATACACAGTATAACACTTTATTAAATATTTTTTTTAAATATTTTCATGTTTTCATCTACTTGATGTATTTTTTAGTACCAAGATTTTCACTTGTGAAATATGTTTATACCAACATAAGGGTTATATTAAGTGGCTAAAAAAAACAAAAAAAAACAGAAAAGATTGCAATCTATTCCTAGTGTCTGTTTTCAGGTCAGTGTGTGCTTTACTATGGAAAACATGGCTGTTTATTTATGTAACTGTGACTCTGTCTCAAGTTTCTTCCAGTTCTCATGTGTACTGATAATTTCTTGTTGATTCCAGGCAAGATAACAGACATACAGGCATAAAGGGCTCCAATTTATGTGTAGTGTGATAGGAGCGCCTAAAGGTGGATTCCTGCTGCTAAAAAAGTTCTTCCCTCAAAGAGAACTAAATGGTGGATAAGAAGAAAAAAATGGGGTTTATTTAGCAGCGCTAAAAAAAGCTAGGAAATGATGATACCAATCTAATTTATGTTTTATACAATCTATTTTATTTAAAAATTCTTATAACACATAAAAAACAACAGCAAATGCTTATCCTAATTAATAAAGGGACGTCTCCCTTATACAACACTTATAAAAACAGACTAGAACCATATAATCCTAGAATTCCAGGTATAAAGGAATTCACTCTATAGATAACATATGGCAAGCAACAAATTTCTAAGATAAATGGTGAATTGAATATTTAAAAGGCACAAATGTATCAGTCCTAACAGCTTTACAGTTCTTCAGTAACAAATACAGTTATAAAGTTACACAGTTACTTTCCTTGGACATATAATTGGCTCAGGTGTGCTGAATAGTTAAAAAGGCAAAAAAACAGCCAATATTCTGATTTAGGTGCCAAAGCAATCGTGGTTAATGGAAATGGTTAATTTAACAGATGAATACCTTGATGTCTTTAAAGTTCAGTTTGCGTGTTTTAAAAAACATAGTGCAAATTAGTGTAGAGGTACCTTAATCTGTCCTGGTTGCAACCGCTGATATTTTTCACTGTGAGGGATTCACAGACTGTTTGTTCCTGGTGCTTCTGATAAGTCACCTGACCTTCTCTTTGATTCAGAGGTCAGGGGTGATGTTCCGTTCTGGTGATGTAGTTATCCTTTTTTTTGTTTTCCTTTCTTCTTATAGCCCAAATATTGTTTTCATCTGGGTTCCCTCAGACTTCTTAAGGTTTGAAGAAATCTTTGGTCAGTGTTTAGCAGTAACACCGTATTCCCTGAAGTTACCAAAGGTAGATTTTAACTTGCAGGGTCAGGAGAAAAGTTTAAAGTTGCAGGGTCACACAGCTTTGTGACAGTAGTAAATGAAGTTTAGTAGAGTGTAGCAGGTCCCATTCAACGCGTTTCACCCTTCTGGGCTTTATCAAGAACATTCTTGATAAAGCCCAGAAGGGTGAAACGCGTTGAATGGGACCTGCTACACTCTACTAAACTTCATTTACTACTGTCACAAAGCTGTGTGACCCTGCAACTTTAAACTTTTCTCCTGACCCTGCAAGTTAAAATCTACCTTTGGTAACTTCAGGGAATACGGTGTTACTGCTAAACACTGACCAAAGATTTCTTCAAACCTTAAGAAGTCTGAGGGAACCCAGATGAAAACAATATTTGGGCTATAAGAAGAAAGGAAAACAAAAAAAAGGATAACTACATCACCAGAACGGAACATCACCCCTGACCTCTGAATCAAAGAGAAGGTCAGGTGACTTATCAGAAGCACCAGGAACAAACAGTCTGTGAATCCCTCACAGTGAAAAATATCAGCGGTTGCAACCAGGACAGATTAAGGTACCTCTACACTAATTTGCACTACGTTTTTTAAAACACGCAAACTGAACTTTAAAGACATCAAGGTATTCATCTGTTAAATTAACCATTTCCATTAACCACGATTGCTTTGGCACCTAAATCAGAATATTGGCTGTTTTTTGCCTTTTTAACTATCCAGCACACCTGAGCCAATTATATGTCCAAGGAAAGTAACTGTGTAACTTTATAACTGTATTTGTTACTGAAGAACTGTAAAGCTGTTAGGACTGATACATTTGTGCCTTTTAAATATTCAATTCACCATTTATCTTAGAAATTTGTTGCTTGCCATATGTTATCTATAGAGTGAATTCCTTTATACCTGGAATTCTAGGATTATATGGTTCTAGTCTGTTTTTATAAGTGTTGTATAAGGGAGACGTCCCTTTATTAATTAGGATAAGCATTTGCTGTTGTTTTTATGTGTTATAAGAATTTTTAAATAAAATAGATTGTATAAAACATAAATTAGATTGGTATCATCATTTCCTAGCTTTTTTTAGCGCTGCTAAATAAACCCCATTTTTTCTTCTTATAAAGGGCTCCAATACCAGCATTTCATACAGTTTATTAAGTTCTTTTATTAACAAACCTGAGAACTGTTGTGTAACAAGAGAGAAAACACACAATGGGGATGATTTATGAAAGTGCGAGCGGACATGAAACGCCGACAGCATCTTGTGAACTGCTTGTGCAATGCCGCCCCCTGCAGATTCGCGGCCAATCGGCCGCTAGCAGGGGGTGTCAATCAGCCCGATCGTATAGGATCAGGCGGATTGATGTCCGCAGTCTCAGAGCAGGTGGAGCAGTTAAGGAGCAGCGGTCTTTAGACCGCAGCTTTATAACTGCTGTTTCCGGCAAGACTGAAGGCCCACGCAGAAACAGGGGCATCAAACTCCATTCGGTGCTTGATAATTCGGCCCCAATGTATTTGCCAATCTGCTATATACTCAAACAATATACTGTAATCAAAAACTTTTAGACTCACAACTACCTACATAGATGTGTAAATATACTGTAGGTCTTATTAGACAAAATAACTATACAGGGAGTGCAGAATTATTAGGCAAATGAGTATTTTGACCACATCATCCTCTTTATGCATGTTGTCTTACTCCAAGCTGTATAGGCTTGAAAGCCTACTACCAATTAAGCATATTAGGTGATGTGCATATCCGTAATGAGAAGGGGTGTGGTCTAATGACATCAACACCCTATATCAGGTGTGCATAATTATTAGGCAACTTCCTTTCCTTTGGCAAAATGGGTCAAAAGAAGGACTTGACAGGCTCAGAAAAGTCAAAAATAGTGAGATATCTTGCAGAGGGATGCAACACTCTTAAAATTGCAAAGCTTCTGAAGCGTGATCATCGAACAATCAAGCGTTTCATTCAAAATAGTCAACAGGGTCGCAAGAAACGTGTGGAAAAACCAAGGCGCAAAATAACTGCCCATGAACTGAGAAAAGTCAAGCGTGCAGCTGCTAAGATGCCACTTGCCACCAGTTTGGCCATATTTCAGAGCTGCAACATCACTGGAGTGCCCAAAAGCACAAGGTGTGCAATACTCAGAGACATGGCCAAGGTATGAAAGGCTGAAAGACGACCACCACTGAACAAGACACACAAGCTGAAACGTCAAGACTGGGCCAAGAAATATCTCAAGACTGATTTTTCTAAGGTTTTATGGACTGATGAAACGAGAGTGAGTCTTGATGGGCCAGATGGATGGGCCCGTGGCTGGATTGGTAAAGGGCAGAGAGCTCCAGTCCGACTCAGATGCCAGCAAGGTGGAGGTGGAGTACTGGTTTGGGCTGGTATCATCAAAGATGAGCTTGTGGGGCCTTTTCGGGTTGAGGATGGAGTCAAGCTCAACTCCCAGTCCTACTGCCAGTTTCTGGAAGACACCTTCTTCAAGCAGTGGTACAGGAAGAAGTCTGCATCCTTCAAGAAAAACATGATTTTCATGCAGGACAATGCTCCATCACACGCGTCCAAGTACTCCACAGCATGGCTGGCAAGAAAGGGTATAAAAGAAGAAAATCTAATGACATGGCCTCCTTGTTCACCTGATCTGAACCCCATTGAGAACCTGTGGTCCATCATCAAATGTGAGATTTACAAGGAGGGAAAACAGTACATCTCTCTGAACGGTGTCTGGGAGGCTGTGGTTGCTGCTGCACGCAATGTTGATGGTGAACAGATCAAAACACTGACAGAATCCATGGATGGCAGGCTTTTGAGTGTCCTTGCAAAGAAAGGTGGCTATATTGGTCACTGATTTGTTTTTGTTTTGTTTTTGAATGTCAGAAATGTATATTTGTGAATGTTGAGATGTTATATTGGTTTCACTGGTAAAAATAAATAATTGAAATGGGTATATATTTGTTTTTTGTTAAGTTGCCTAATAATTATGCACAGTAATAGTCACCTGCACACACAGATATCCCCCTAAAATAGCTATAACTAAAAACAAACTAAAAACTACTTCCAAAACTATTCAGCTTTGATATTAATGAGTTTTTTAGGTTCATTGAGAACATGGTTGTTGTTCAATAATAAAATTAATCCTCAAAAATACAACGTGCCTAATAATTCTGCACTCCCTGTATATGTTTGTGTTTGTCAGACACTAGTCCCAATTCTAATCCCAGTCCATAATCATTTCAAGTGCAAAAACATTGTATCAGTGACGTGCAGTGAGGTCAGAGGCTGGTGAGGCACTAGATATGATACGCCGGAGAAACACATGTACAGAGGGCCACAAGTACCCCCAACAGGGCAGGTTTAAATGATAGCTGAACCAGTGCACAGGTGACATAATCAGGTGATGGGTGAGAGCAAGTTAGTAACCACTGAGTTACTGATCAGCTGATTACTTCACCTGTGCACTGATTCAGCTATAATGAAAACCTGGCCTGTTGGGGGTTCTTGAGGACCATTGTTGAGAAACACTGCACTAAAGCACCAGCTCATCGGAAATGTATTGATTACCTGGAGAATAAAGCACACATACTCTGCTCACTGACACACACACACACACACACACACACACACACACTCTGCTCACATACACACTCACACAATTCTGTGGCACAGTGCCAGTTACTAAGCAATTAGAATGATACACAATCTCTTCTCTACTCACTACTGTATTGTAAAAATAGAAATAATTTACCATACAAGTTTTACACAAAGGACAAGTTATCAATACTGCCAACACAGCTGCTGCAATATTGTGTTCAAGAAACGCACGTGCACATCCCACTTAGGTATGCTCTTCAACAAAGGAAACCAAAGGATAACAAAATAATGAAGTACATAATAAAAGTAAAATAGAAAGTTGTTTTTTTTTGTGTGCAATTTCTATCTGAATGATGGAAATGTAATTATGACTTTCATGTTCCTTTCAAAAACTAATTTGATTTGCTGACATGGGGCCAGTAACAGTTGATGCTAATTCTCAAAATATAAATAACTAGAAAAGTCTATTAAAATAGCATGCTCTTCCTCATTCATGAAAGTTTAATTTTAAATCTCTCCCTTTGACTATGTGTTTAACCAGTTACTTTACAGTGGCATTATTTCTAAAAACATTTAACTGCAATAATTACATATATTTTTTAAATGACTCATTATCTCCTTTTATTAATATAAACTTGTATAAAAGCAGCACATATTAAAAACACAATGCAACAGCTTTCAATTGATTTGTGAATTACAAGTTAACAGCAGTCTTTAAATAAATGGAGACACAGAGAAAAATAAAAATAGATACTGCATCCTCTGACTGAACAGACATAACATATATGGAGGTTGTACCTAATTAAATAAAATAACCATGAAAAAGGGAGGCTTAGCAATATTCAATGTCAAAAACTTTAGTTTAAATAATGTGGATACTGCACACTTAAAGTTACATGCCACCCACATTTTTTCTTTTATGATTTAGAAAGAGAATGCAATTTTAAACATCTTTCTTATTTACTTATATTATCTAATTTGTTTTATTCTCTTGATATTCTTTGATGAAAAGCATATCTAGATATGCTCACTAGCTGCTGATTGGTTGCTGCACATAGAAGCCTTGTGTGATTGGCTCACCGTGTGCATTGCTTTTTCTTCAACTAACGATATCTAGAAAATGAAGCAAAATAAATAATGGAAGTAAATTGTAATGTTGTTTAAATTTATATTTTCTATCTGAATCATGAAAGAAAGATTTTGGGTTTAGTGGCCCTTTAACTTCAAACTCTGGGTTTTAAATGATGGATTTAAATTTGAATTGACCCTTTGACTTCCTGTCAGTATTGGGTTATGCTCACTTACTGCCCCCCTGTTAATGAGCTGTATCTGAACACAGTTAGTGATTCACAAGAGATGTAGAATACTACTTTACTCTTCTGCTTGGTGTCATCTGTTCTCAGGTTACCTCAGCTTCCAGTTGTGTCACATGACCCTGCTCACTGCATCCTCCTTCTGATTAATCTATATATCCTTCACTTGCTAGGAGGCATCAAGAGTGGTGCCTCCTATTGGTCCCAATGTTTGCTGCTAATATATTGACAGAACACAGGTGGCGCTGCAGCACAGCTTTTCCTTTGACCCATGTACTGCAATGGAGAGAAGCATTCCTGTATCTGCCTCTCCATAGCATTAGATGGGGGGGAAATATTTTTTTGGACTTTTTTTTTGTTTTAATTAAAATTTAATTAAGCTTTGGCCACATATGGCAGGGTAGGCACTGCCTCCCCTGCCTCCTATGAGTGCACGTCCCTGCATTGTATGCAGCACAGATGATTTCTTGTCTTCCTTTACTAAGTGATCTATGAATAGCTGATTCAAGGCCAGATAATGAGTGGTGCACTAACAGTTACACGCAAGCAATATCGGGCTATCACGGCTGTTACTCGTTGAAAGGAAATGTGATTGAGTGAACGTAATTTAACGCACATCAAGATAGTGCGACCTCAGAGCTCTGGTTAACTGTTTCATGAAACAAAAGAGTGTCACAAAACACATTAAAATAAAATTAAAAAGTACAGTTAGACTCATAAAAATACCTAATAAAAAGGATTTTACATTTTTTTTTTACACAAAAAAGTTATAATGACTCAAAGATATGAGGCAAGCAACTTTAACATAAATATACATATACAGGTCTAAATATGGATATGTATGTGTATTTATATATACAAGTATATATATATATATATATATATATATATATATATATATATATATATATATATGTGTGTGTGTGTGTGTGTGTGTGTGTGTGTGTGTGTGTGTGTGTGTGTACATATGTATTTATGTATGCAAATGTGTATATATGAATTTACAGTCATATATAAACATAAATACATATGTGAGGAAGAAAGGGGGGTCACCAGCGCTAAAACTAAAATAGGAGTGTTAACTAGTATGTTATAGATTGTATAGAGAAAATGTGTCGATGGTTGAAGATATGATGGTCTTTTTATCTAAAAAGTCTGCACTCACTTGGTTGGTAGAGAGTGCAACAAAACTTATATATATAAATAAGTATAAGAACTGAGCGTGCTGCCTAAAGTGTGAGTCAGTGTACTCGTGTCACTGAGTAAAATGTGAGTCGAAAGAGAAATTCTCAGTAGTGAATAGGCGCACTGCTATACAATTATGAATATTATAATAGTATACTGTATGGTGTATACATAAAAAAAGTTCAAAACCAATGAGGTGGTACAAGTTAGTTCTTTTCCAGCAAATTTCTTGTATAGGGTAAGTGATAGCGCTTACCAGAGCCAACCTCAATCCTATGAGGTAAGTGATCAGCAATGGGGTATAGATGATCCCTTGGAAACTGTATGCTCCCTTGGCGATCTCTTGGTGTCTGTTGATCCTTGGAAATGGAGATCCTGGACTCTCTTATGAAGGCAAGAATGATTCTTTGGTTCTCTCTATGGTATTTGTTGAAGTACTGCTGTTTTTGGAGGAGCTTGTTGGTGAAATGGCAATCCTGGACTCTCTATAGATTTCTTCTTCTTTCAGAAGCTTGAATGTCCAATATTCAGAGCAAACCTCAATCCTATGAGGTAAGTGATCAGCAAGGGGTTAAAGATGGTTTTTTGGATGTTGAGAGTAGTTCCTGGTCTTTTTCCTGTCCGTGGGAATGGGAATCCTGGATTCTCTTACTCAAGCAAGGATGATCCTTAGGCTCCCTCTTTGTTGGTATCTTGAAAAATGTCTTGAATGACCTTTATAACAATGAAATCCTGGGCTCTCTGAGTATTTGTTCTCTCTTTTGATAGTGGGATGTCACGTGTCCTCACAAGAGATTAGTGAAAAAATACAAGAAGCAGAGACAAAGACATAGTGTGATATCGTAAAAAATGAAGTGCTATTTATTACAGACAGATAATAAAAAATGTGCTTACATTAAAAACCTTCAAAATTGGTATGAGGTTAAAATGGCAGAGAATTACCCTAAATATCACTCTATATTCAGGGATGTGCTGAAATTGAATGAGTTAAGAAGTGCAGAAACTGGTTGCTGAGCTGCAGTAACAGGGTGTTATAAAAGTGGCACTGGAGTTAGCAGCACTAATATGGTCTGTATATTCCAAAAGAGGCAACCGGCAATGTTCTTTCGTTTATGCCGTGGTGAGCGTCAATGTGTAATCCACAACAGTAAAGTGCAGGGATACAATGCTATTTTCAATACAGTACCGGTAGTTGGAAGGAGGAATGTAGAATGGAGGAATGTAGATGCCGATTCTAGCAGGACCTGTCAGCCCACTTAGTAGTGAAAACCTTACGCGTTTCGAAGTAATAACGATACTTCTTCTTCAGAGGTAAAAAAGTGTACTGACAGGCTTCGGCATTTTTTCGGTTTAAAAAGGCTGCTAAGGGGGCGTGAGGTTCAGGCCTGCTAGGATGTACGGCTAACAAACGTGTGACGTCTACGTGATTCCGTGTACGCAGTTGATTGGTCAAAAAGCTGGTTGCTATGGAAACTTTGAGACGCTACAGGGAATGTGTGTGCTGATACTTGTCATGCGCTGAAGAGCTAAGAATTACACCAAAGTATTACAGCGGTGTTATTTGTATTAAAAACAAATACTGGGCTAGCTATAAGTGTATTCGAGTCTTTCGTTAAAATATTGGACTTGGATGCTAGAGGTTTCGATAATCAAATTGACATTTTTGTTAAAACAATCCCAAGGTTAATAAGCATGGAAACCAAGGGATTCCTAAAATGTATATTGAAAGACAAAATACTGCTATTTAACCTGTCATGCACTGAAGGGCCAAGTATTACACTAAAGGACTACAGCAGTGTTATTTGTATTATAAACAAATACTGGGCTAGCTATAGATATAGTGGGATCTTTAATAAAATATTGGACTTAGATCATAAAGGTTTCAATAATCAAATTAACGCTTTGTTAAAATGATCCCATGGTTAATATGCAGGGAAACCAAAGGAGTTCTAAAATGTATATTAAAAGACAAAATTCTGCAATTTAAGGTGTGAAGTTAACAACAATAAATAGATAGATGGTAGACTATATTTTAATGTATATCTACTAATCTATGGGAGATGAAATGTGGGTCCGTGTAAGAAGAGCCCTAGAGAGTTGCTCCGGGCTTTTACTACGAAAGGCTAGTATACTTACTAGCATAGACTCTGTGTGTTTTTTTCATATTGGAGAAGGGGGTAGAAATTGCTTGTGGTCCCAACCAGTTTTGGATTTGTGGGCCATTAAGTTATGCCTCATAAGTGTAATACTACTTATTGATCGTGCTGATTTAGTGTCTATGGAAATAGGAAAAATAAAAATATGTATTTATGTACATATGTATATATACCATATAAGGATAGTGTATATAATTCTATGAGGAATGAATTTTAGTGGAGAGACAGATTTTTAGAGGAAGGCTGCAAGATCTATATCCTCATTGAGCCCGATAGGGGTCATGGTGCCCATATTATGTATCCAGTATGTTTCTTGTTGGCGTAATTTTAGGAACCTGTCTCCTCCTCTTTTAGGAACTGATACTTGTTCTAATATCGTTTCTTTTAACAATGTTTGGTCTTGGTTATGAATTTTTTTGAAATGTCGAGAGACACTATGTCCTTTATAGCCTGCCTCTATATTTTTCAAATGTTCTAGTAGCCGTACCTTATATGGGCGTTTCGTGCGGCCTATATATTGTAGTTTACATGGGCATTCAAGGAGGTAAACCACGAAGGTACTTTTGCAGTTGGTTAGAGTGTTAATTTCACAGGTTGTTAGGATATGTTTTTGAATTTATTATTTTAGTGGGTTTTTTTCCTTCATAGGCATGCTCACAGCCTTTGCAGTTAGCCCTATTGCACTTGAAGAATCCCTTTGTATTAGAGGTTAGCCAGTTAGTTTTGGACTGTGTTACTTTCAGTTGACTGGGCGCTAGGATTTGTTTTAAACATTTATTTTTTCTGAACGTAATTTTAGGTGCTTTGCCTATACTATTTTTTAGAAACTTAACCTGTTCGAGTATAGGCCAATATTTTTTGAGTATTTTCTTAATTTCAGGGGCTGCTTCATTGTAAGTAGTTACCATTCCTAGTTTTTTGTGTTGAGAATAACAACAAAAAACTAGGAATGGTAACTACTTACAATGAAGCAGCCCCTGAAATTAAGAAAATACTCAAAAAATATTGGCCTATACTCGAACAGGATAAGTTTCTAAAAAATAGTATAGGCAAAGCACCTAAAATTACGTTCAGAAAAAATAAATGTTTAAAACAAATCCTAGCGCCCAGTCAACTGAAAGTAACACAGTCCAAAACTAACTGGCTAACCTCTAATACAAAGGGATTCTTCAAGTGCAATAGGGCTAACTGCAAAGGCTGTGAGCATGCCTATGAAGGAAAAAAACCCACTAAAATAATAAATTCAAAAACATATCCTAGCAAAACCTGTGAAATTAACACTCTAACCAACTGCAAAAGTACCTTCGTGGTTTACCTCCTTGAATGCCCATGTAAACTACAATATATAGGCCGCACGAAACGCCCATATAAGGTACGGCTACTAGAACATTTGAAAAATATAGAGGCAGGCTATAAAGGACATAGTGTCTCTCGACATTTCAAAAAAATTCATAACCAAGACCAAACATTGTTAAAAGGAACGATATTAGAACAAGTATCAGTTCCTAAAAGAGGAGGAGACAGGTTCCTAAAATTACGCCAACAAGAAACATACTGGATACATAATATGGGCACCATGACCCCTATGGGGCTCAATGAGGATATAGATCTTGCAGCCTTCCTCTAAAAATCTGTCTCTCCACTAAAATTCATTCCTCATAGAATTATATACACTATCCTTACATGGTATATATACATATGTACATAAATACATATTTTTATTTTTCCTATTTCCATAGACACTAAATTAGCACGATCAATAAGTAGTATTACACTTATGAGGCATAACTTAATGGCCCACAAATCCAAAACTGGTTGGGACCACAAGCAATTTCTACCCCCTTCTCCAATATGAAAAAAACCCACAGAGTCTATGCTAGTAAGTATACTAGCCTTTCGTAGTAAAAGCCCGGAGCAACTCTCTAGGGCTCTTCTTACACGGACCCACATTTCATCTCCCATAGATTAGTAGATATACATTAAAATATAGTCTACCATCTATCTATTTATTGTTGTTAACTTCACACCTTAAATTGCAGAATTTTGTCTTTTAATATACATTTTAGAACTCCTTTGGTTTCCCTGCATATTAACCATGGGATCGTTTTAACAAAGCGTTAATTTGATTATTGAAACCTCTAGGATCCAAGTCCAATATTTTAACGAAAGACTCCAATACACTTATAGCTAGCCCAGTATTTGTTTTTAATACAAATAACACCGCTGTAATACTTTGGTGTAATTCTTAGCTCTTCAGCGCATGACAAGTATCAGCACACACATTCCCTGTAGCGTCTCAAAGTTTCCATAGCAACCAGCTTTTTGACCAATCAACTGCGTACACGGAATCACGTAGACGTCACACGTTTGTTAGCCGTACATCCTAGCAGGCCTGAACCTCACGCCCCCTTAGCAGCCTTTTTAAACCGAAAAAATGCCGAAGCCTGTCAGTACACTTTTTTACCTCTGAAGAAGAAGTATCGTTATTACTTCGAAACGCGTAAGGTTTTCACTACTAAGTGGGCTGACAGGTCCTGCTAGAATCGGCATCTACATTCCTCCATTCTACATTCCTCCTTCCAACTACCGGTACTGTATTGAAAATAGCATTGTATCCCTGCACTTTACTGTTGTGGATTACACATTGACGCTCACCACGGCATAAACGAAAGAACATTGCCGGTTGCCTCTTTTGGAATATACAGACCATATTAGTGCTGCTAACTCCAGTGCCACTTTTATAACACCCTGTTACTGCAGCTCAGCAACCAGTTTCTGCACTTCTTAACTCATTCAATTTCAGCACATCCCTGAATATAGAGTGATATTTAGGGTAATTCTCTGCCATTTTAACCTCATACCAATTTTGAAGGTTTTTAATGTAAGCACATTTTTTATTATCTGTCTGTAATAAATAGCACTTCATTTTTTACGATATCACACTATGTCTTTGTCTCTGCTTCTTGTATTTTTTCACTAATCTCTTGTGAGGACACGTGACATCCCACTATCAAAAGAGAGAACAAATACTCAGAGAGCCCAGGATTTCATTGTTATAAAGGTCATTCAAGACATTTTTCAAGATACCAACAAAGAGGGAGCCTAAGGATCATCCTTGCTTGAGTAAGAGAATCCAGGATTCCCATTCCCACGGACAGGAAAAAGACAGGAACTACTCTCAACATCCAAAAAACCATCTTTAACCCCTTGCTGATCACTTACCTCATAGGATTGAGGTTTGCTCTGAATATTGGACATTCAAGCTTCTGAAAGAAGAAAAAATCTATAGAGAGTCCAGGATTGCCATTTCACCAACAAGCTCCTCCAAAAACAGCAGTACTTCAACAAATACCATAGAGAGAACCAAAGAATCATTCTTGCCTTCATAAGAGAGTCCAGGATCTCCATTTCCAAGGATCAACAGACACCAAGAGATCGCCAAGGGAGCATACAGTTTCCAAGGGATCATCTATACCCCATTGCTGATCACTTACCTCATAGGATTGAGGTTGGCTCTGGTAAGCGCTATCACTTACCCTATACAAGAAATTTGCTGGAAAAGAACTAACTTGTACCACCTCATTGGTTTTGAACTTTTTTTATGTATACACCATACAGTATACTATTATTATAATATTCATAATTGTATAGCAGTGCGCCTATTCACTACTGAGAATTTCTCTTTCGACTCACATAAATACATATGTAGACATATATATATACTGTATATATGTCTACATATGTATTTATGTGTTCATATATTTATATATGACTGTAAACTCATATATACACATTTGCATACATATGTACACACACACAAACATATATATATATATATGTTTGTGTGTGTGTACATATGTATTTATGTATGCAAATATGTATATATGAATTTACAGTCATATATAAACATAAATACATATGTAGACATATATATAAATACTGTATATATATATATATATATATATATATATATATATATATATATGTCTACATATGTATTTATGTGTTCATATATTTATATATGACTGTAAATTCATATATACACATTTGCATACATAAATACATATGTACACACACACACACATATATATATATAATTGGGACTAGTGTCTGACAAACACAAACATATATAGTTATTTTGTCTGTGTGTTATGAGTCTAAAAGTTTTTGATTACAGTATATTGTTTGAGTATATAGCAGATTGGCAAATACATTGGGGCCGAATTATCAAGCACCGAATGGAGTTTGATGCCCCTGTTTCTGTGTGGGCCTTCAGTCTAAAGACCGCTGCTCCTTAACTGGTCCGCCTACTCTGAGGCTGCGGACATCAATCCGCCTGATCCTATATGATCGGGCTGATTGACACCCCCTGCTAGCGGCCGATTGGCCGCGAATCTGCAGGTGGCGGCATTGCACAAGCAGTTCACAAGATGCTGTCGGCGTTTCATGTCCGCTCGCACTTTCATAAATTATCCCCATTGTGTGTTTTCTGTCTTTTTACACAACAGTTCTCAGGTTTGTTAATAAAAGAACTTAATAAACTGTATGAAATGGTGGTATTGGAGCCCTTTATGCCTGTATGTCTGTTATCTTGCCTGGAATCATCAAGAAATTATCAGTACACATGAGAACTGGAAGAAACTTGAGACAGAGTCACAGTTACATAAATAAACAGCCATGTTTTCCATAGTAAAGCACACACTGACCTGAAAACAGACACTAGGAATAGATTGCAATCTTTTCTTTTTTTTTTTTTACCCACTAAATATAACCCTTATGTTGGTATAAACATATTTCACAAGTGAAAATCTTGGTACTAAAAAATACTGGCGCTACAAACATACAGAAGGAAAATAGTTTTAATTTTCAATTATCTATCTATATATATCGGTCTGCAAAAAGAATAATAATAATAATAATATATAATAATATTTATAATATAATAAATTAATAATATAATAATAAACAACCCCCCTGTGTTGGAACTTCTCACTGGATCAAACCTCAAACTTGTGAGGTATGTTAAGAGCGTATAATGGAGCGAGACCCTGCCGGATCAGCAAGGTTTTAAAGTCCTGGAATCCTTTTAGGAATTCTTTGTCTCCTTTGAACTGTATCTCAATCGTCCTTGTGAGAAAGTGCCCAAAATCTGTGCATCATGTATAAAATACACACGTGTAAGGGTTGTAGTTTGTCAGTATGACCTAACTGACGCGTTTCTCAGATCCAACTCGGCTTCTTCAGAGGCGATACACGCCTTCCCTTCCTTCTATACTTTATAGACCTCAAACCTTTAATGGTCTGCCCCTCCTTGGTGTCACGAAGATGGAATACATTTTAACTAAAATATTTATATAAACATTTGTACTTCAGCAACATTTGTTGAATAAAATTGTTGCATATAATTGCTACATAAAAGTAATTTTTACAGCAATCTATAAAAGCCCCCTAGTGCTATAAAGAATTATGATAATTCAAATGCTGTGTGCCATAGTTGCGTTAAAACAGCACCGCAGCCAATAAAAGTCTTGTTGGTATAGGTGTACCGCAAGCCTTTTAGCCTGTAATGCAACGTCAGTACCGCACTCATAAAAATTATGTTTTTGCATGGGATTTCCATAGCTCTGGCATTACGAGTTTTGCGGTGAGGCTAAAAAGCGAGTGTTACACTCTAAAACGACAAGATCTGTAACGCCATCTAAAGTCAGTAGTTACGAGTTTTACGCTACAAAGCTGTAACATAAAACTCATAACTAAAGTGTTAAAAAGTACACTAACACCCATAAACTACCTATTAACCCCTAAACCGAGGCCCTCCCGCATCACAAACACTATAATACACTTATTAACCCCTAATCTGCTGTTCCTGATATCGCGCCACTAAAAAAATTATTAACTCCTACTCCGCCGCTCCCCGACATCGTAACCACTATAATAAACGTATTAACCCCTAAACCGCTGCCCTCCCGCATTGCAAAAACACTATTTAAATATAATTAACCCCAAATCTGCCGTCCGCCCACATTGCCCCCGCTATACTAAAGTTATTAAGCCCTACACCGCCGCCACAATAATAAACCTATTAACCCCTAAACCCAAGCCCCCCACAATGAAATATACTAAATTAAACAATTAACCCCTAAACCAAAAGCCCCCGACATCGCAATAAACTAATTTAAACTAGTAACTCCTAAACCTAACGCCCCCCCAACTTTAGATTAAAATTACAATTTCCCTATCTTAAATGAAATTAAATTAAAACTTACCTGTCAAATTAAAAAACCTAAGTTTGAACTAACAATTAAACTAATATAATTATTAAACTAACTACCAATTAAACTAAACTAAACATTTAAAAAATCTTAACACGGGGGGTGGCGTGTCCGGGCGGAAGCCATGAATGCTAAATCAGAAGCTCCAACTATTCTTCAGATAATCCGCTGGTTATCTGGGAAACTACAAAGCATCCTGACATATATTGTGCAGATTCTATACTATGAAACAGAGCTTTACCAATGGTTACCCTTTTTGAGGAGTTAGCGCTATCAGAAGTCCTATATCAGACCGACAGCTAGGAGAGGCGGCGGCCTTACAAAATTCTTCCTAGCCCCCCCCCCCCACTGGTTAGTCGGGTTACACATATTTCCTCAATCTACTTGATGGTAGGAGATATCTATCTATATATGGATGAGAATCAGTATCATATAATTCAAGAAATCTTAACCAATTTAGCTCAACAATTGGACAACAACTATACCCATTTACAATCTCTAATCAAGCTTCAGCCTCAAGAATGTATGAAATTGGAACCTAATATGGTGGCTGTTACAGAGCAAGGCAAGCTATGCAGTAATCCGAAATCAGTTTGTGAGACAGAGCTCGTTCAGAATTGCTCGGCATGTATGAAATCAACGCATGTGAAGCAGCAAGGAGCTGATTGGGACACCGGGGGCATTGACATACCTCTTCCCACAGCTACTCAGCCTTGGCTAGTGAGCACAGCGGAGGTGACACCACTTCTAGATCGGGCGGATGCGGCTAACCGCCCGCATTATAAAATGGACCAATGCTGTAATCCGGAGCTGACCTATGCATGGGAACTCTCTCTAGTGAGTACCGGAACCCTATCTAAGATGACATCAAGCCCTCATACTCATCTCTGCTCCTTGTTCCAGGTGGATGGGGTACAGATGCACATTTATACCCGCTATTATTGTTTCCTACATGACCCTGACCACCGTCCTTTCTGTTACAACTCTGCATCTGCGGCCAAGCGTTTAGGGATTGGATAATACAGCCATTGCCCCCACATATGGTCCCCACAGACAGGACTGTGTAGAATGTATATACCCTATTTACGCCTCCCAATGATGACTTTTTAGTCTGAAATGTATGTGTTTGGGGGCACTAATAGACTCCCACAGTCGATGTTTGGTAAAGCCCAGTACACAGAACATTAGTAAGCTCACCAGCTCTTCCTTGAAATATACGTTTCTTATATCTTTTGTTTAGTATTGTCCCCTAGGCTGCTACCTATTTGATTGGTGTTTGTACAGCTCAACTTTAGAACCGGCTAATTACAATAGCTTTCATTCTAAGTTTAATTTATATGCACAACATTGTTTGGCTAGCTCTTGTTTTTTTCTAGAGAGCACTATGTTTCTAGAGCGGTCAGAGTTGGGGTCCCAATTGAGAGGATGATTACCCTTTTCAGCCCCTTTCTTAAGCTGTTAGTATCAAACCGACCCACCACAGCTTAATTACATGATATCCCATAGCATGGGAAAACTACTTGAGGACCTGCATGGTCAGACAGTACTAAATACATATTCTCCAGAGAGGGAAACCCCTAATTATCACAATCCTAAATGGGAGACCCTATTGCTTATCCCATCATAGAACTTTAGGATTATACTTTCTTATTACTGAAGCCATAACCAACACTCCCATCTTATAATAAGATTGACAATATAGCTGGGAAAAAAGAAAAAAGAAAGAAATTGTGCCCAAGGAATGAAATGGAGTGTGCAAAGCACCTAAAAAGGCAGAGGTTAAGAGGAAATTTAAGAGCTCAATGGCAAGTGAATTAAGGGTATAAATGGGTGTACTTGCTATTAGAAGGCTGTTTATTCAATGAATAACATGCGATTGAAAGCGATTAAAAAACAATAAAAAACTTGGTGGAAGTATATTAAACAATGTGTAAACAATGTTATAAAACAACAATAAAAACGATGGTGGCAATATTAATATTAGTCATGGATCCATGATACTTGAACAAATGTCTAAAATAATAGGATGTAAAGAGAAATGTGGTGATATGCGTCTCTTATATGTAATGGCTAAGATTTGGACATATGTGGTAAGAATGTCAGCCGTCTGAAAGGTTACAGCGATGAATGGTTCAGCAATACAAATAATTACATCAGTGCAAAGGTGAATTACAGGCAAACTTGTGCAAACAATCCTAATAAGTATAAATGGTCCTAATAAGTCAACGTGTATCGGCCCTAAATCAGGCCTTTATCAAGAGGCTTGATAAAGGCCTGATTTAGGGCCGAAATGCATTGACCCAGCTGGTAAGCATTATTCCTTTATGATTTCACTTTTTGTACACTTTACACTATCAAATTACTTTCCATAGGGACGTTTAAAGGATGTTTCAAAGAATTGGGCAAGAAGATTTAAAGAAATACTCAGAACTTCATCTGAAGACAACTACTATCAAACACAACAAGTTGGTTTTTCTCACTGACACTTTGAGAATTACAATTATGGTTTGATTAACATTGCACTGACACTCCAGGAATCTCATTGACTCACACCACAAAAATCGGTTCCCATTTGGACCTTTTTACACTATTTTTACACAATGTTTCACTCTTTTTTCATCCTTTTTTATTTTTCATTTTTCATTATTGACACATTTTTTCACATGAATTTCTTACTGTTTTTTGTTTTTTTCAGTTTGTGGTTTTGTACCTCATTCGTGGGGAACTCATTAGGACCATTTATACTTATTAGGATTGTTTGCACGAGTTTGCCTGTAATTCCCCTTTGCACTGATGTAATTATTTGTATTGCTGAACCATTCACCGCTGTAACCTTTCAGACGGCTGGTTTCACACACACGACTGTGTACATTGACATTCTCACCACATATGTCCAGATCTTAGCCATTACATATAAGAGACGCATATCACCACATTTCTCTTTTCATCCTATTATTTTAGACATTTGTTCTGGTATCATGGATCCATGACTAATATTAATATTGCCACCATCGTTTTTATTGTTGTTTTATAACATTGTTTACACATTGTTTAATATACTTCCACCAAGTTTTTTATTGCTTTTTAATCGCTTTTAATCACGTTATTCATTAAATAAACAGTCTTCTAATACCAAGTACACCCATTTATACCCTTTATTCACTTGCCATTGAGCTTTTAAATTTCCTCTTAACCTCTGCCTTTTTAGGCGCTTTGCACACTCCAATATAGCTGGGAAGAATCAGTCAGAATTCCACTACAAAGCTGTTGTCCCCAAGAGAGGTCTTCAAACAGATAATTCCATTAGGAATCAGTGTAACACCTACCATCTAGTAAAAAAATGCTCAATTTATAAATTATACCATGTGGTCTAAGAGCGGTCCCTATGTAACTACCATTAGTTATGATTCTAGCGATTCAGTTGGTCCAAAAGTGGCCAGTTCAGTAGTTACCACATAATCATATTATAGATAAAAATTAGATATCATAATATGTCCATATATGCTATTATTGAAGTTATATGTAGAGAGATTATAACCAGAGCAGTGAACTTATTCAAGATGCATTTGTTTTTGTCACTGTGAGCAGTACTCTACAGTTACTATTGTGCTTGAACGATAGTTTTTATGCAATTAATTTTGCTATGTTATATTATAACTCTGTGCTCATGTATACTATTCTTGTACATGTGTTTAGAAAGCTAGCTGCTAACAACGTCTACATGTTCAGGATATGCTTAAGTACTATATGGTATCCTAATCTAGGCTGTACTATTAATCTCTACTTGTACCTGCAAGCTCACTGTATGCAATATGTGCATTGTTTTCACTTCTTTTCTTGTTTCTCATTGGATATCTACTATTGTTTGTATCTGACAAATATCTCAATAAAAAATTATAAATTTAAAAAAAAAAAAAAATCCTAACACTACTCTAAAAATTACAAAGTATCTAATTACAAACAACCCCCCCCCCTAAATTACAAAAAATAACAAACACTAAATTATGGAAAATAACAAAAAAAATTATCAAAATTAAAAAAGAATTACAACTAATCTAATAGCCCTAAAAAAAAAAAAAAAAAATCCCACCCAAAAAAAAAAAAAACCCTAGCCTACAATAAACTACCAATGGCCCTTAAAAGGGCCTTTTGTGGGGCATTGCCCCAAAGAAATCAGCTCTTTTACCTGTAAAAAAATAATACAAAGACCCCCCAACAGTAAAACCCACCACCCAACCATCGCCCCAAAATAAAAAACCTAAATATAAAAAAACCTAAGCTACCCATTGCCCTGAAAAGGGCATTTGTATGGGCATTGCCCTTAAAAGGGCATTTAGCTTTTTTGCTGCCCAAACCCTAATCTAAAAGAAAAACCCAGCCAAAAAACCCTTAAAAAAACCTAACACTTACCCCTGACGATCCACTTACAGTTTTTGAAGTCCTGCTTTAACGATCTTCATCCCGGCGGAGAAGTCCTCATCCAGGCAGAGAGAAGTATTTATCCAGACGGCCTCTTCTATCTTCATCCCGGCAGCGAAGTCCTCATCCAAGCGGTGAGAAGTCTTCATCCAGGCAGCCTCTTCAATCTTCATCCAGGCGGCATCTTCTATCTTGATTCTGGCGGCGCGGAGTGGGTCCATCCTGAAGACATCTGGCACGGAGCATCCTCTTCATACGGTCGCCGCCATACACTGAATCTTTAATGCAAGGAATGCGATTCAAGATGGCGTCCCTTGCATTCCTATTGGCTGAAAGATTTGAACAGCCAATAGGAATTACAGCTGCTAAAATCCTATTGGCTGTTCGAATCACTGTTCAAATAGAAAATACTATGAGAGTACTTTTTCCCTTACAATCAGTTAAAGATAATAATACACCTTTAATACTATTATCCACAAATGTCGAAAAGGCTTTTGACAGGGTGGACTGGGAATTTATGTGGTCCACCCTGTCAAAGTTTGGAATTCCCCCTAAATTTATATCTCAAATTCAAGCCTTATACAAAAATCCCACAACTAAGGTGCGAGTTAATAATATCCTATCACGCTCTTTCCCTATTGGAAACAGAACAAGACAGGGGTGCCCCCTGTCACCACTCCTGTTTGCATTAACGGTAGAAATCTTGGCTATACAAATCAGGAACCACCCAGAAATCCTAAGTATAAAATATGGTAAAATAGAACAAAAATGTTTATTATTTGCAGATGACATAACATTAACTCTCCAGACACCAAATACCTCTATTCCAGTACTTAAACAATTACTAATACAATATAAAAATATATCAAATTTTACAATCAATATGGAAAAATCAGCTCTTATCCCAATTAATCTCACAGAAGTAAATTACATTAAACTTAACACTGAATTCCTAGTGACAGAGTCAAATATCTAGGACTTAGACCCAAAAATGCTTTTTGACAACAACTATATACCGCTACAAATTGAAATTTGTAAACTGTGGAAACATGGCATAGACAAAATCAACTCTCGTGGTTAGGCCATATAAGTACAATTAAAATGATGATCATTCCAAAATATTTATATCTATTCCAAACCATTCCCTTAGCACGAACAGAAAATGTTCTTAATAGCCAGCAAAGAATGATAAATTATTTTATATGGGCATACAGTGGGGCAAAAATGTATTTAGTCAGCCACCAATTGTGCAAGTTCTCCCACTTAAGAAGATGAGAGAGGCCTGTAATTTTCATCATAGGTATACCTCAACTATGAAAGACAAAATGTGGAAACAAATCCAGACAATCACATTGTCTGATTTGGAAAGAATTTATTTGCATATTATGGTGGAAAATAAGTATTTGGTCACCTACAAACAAGCACGATTTCTGGCTCTCACAGACCTGTATCTTCTTCTTTAAGATGCTCCTCTGTCCTCCACTCATTACCTGTATTAATGGCACCTGTTTGAACTTGTTATCAGTATAAAAGACACCTGTCCACAACCTCAAACAGTCACACTCCAAACTCCACTATGGTGAAGACCAAAGAGCTGTCGAAGGACACCAGAAACAAAATTGTAGACCTACACCAGGCTGGGAAGACTGAATTTGCAATAGGCAAGCAGCTTGGTGTGAAGAAATCAACTGTGGGAACAATAATTAGAAAATGGAAGACATACAAGACCAATGATAATCTCCCTCGATATGGGGCTCCACGCAAGATCTCACCCTGTGGGGTCAAAATGAAATGATCACAAGAACGGTGAGCAAACAGAACCAGAACCAGAACCACACAGGGGGACCTAGTGAATGACCTGCAGAGAGCTGGGACCAACGTAACAAAGGCTACCATCAGTAACACACTGCGCCGCCAGGGACTCAGATCCTGCAGTGCTAGACGTGTCCCCCTGCTTAAGCCAGTACATGTCTGGGCCCGCCTAAAGTATGCTAGAGAGCATATGGATGATCTAGAAGCAGATTGGGAGAATGTCATATGGTCAGATGAAACCAAAGTAGAACTGTTTGGTAGAAACACAACTCGTCGTGTTTGGAGGAGAGAGAATGCTGAGTTGCAACCAAAGAACACCATACCTACTGTGAAGCATGGGAGTGGCAACATCATGCTTTGGGGCTGTTGCTCTGCAAAGGGAACAGGATGACTGATCCGTGTACATGAAAGAATGAATGGGGCCATGTATCGTGAGATTTTGAGTGCAAACCTCCTTCCATCAGCAAGGGCATTGAAGATGAAACGTGGTTGGGTCTTTCAGCATGACAATGATCCCAAACACACCACCTGGGCAATGAAGGAGTGGCTTCGTAAGAAGCATTTCAAGGTCCTGGAGTGGCCTAGCCAGTCTCCAGATCTCAACCCCATAGAAAACCTTTGGAGGGAGTTGAAAGTCTGTGTTACCCAGCGACAGCCCCAAAACATTACTGCTCTAGAGGAGATCTGCATGCAGGAATGGGCCAACATACCAGCAACTGTGTGTGACAACCTTGTGAAGACTTACAGAAAACATTTGACCTCTGTCATTGCCAACAAAGGATATATAACAAAGTAGTGAGATTAACTTTTGATATTGACCAAATACTTATTTTCCACCATAATTTGCAAATAAATTCAGACAATGTGATTATCTGGATGTGTTTCCACATTTTGTCTCTCATAGTTGAGTTATACCTATGATGAAAATTACAGGCCTCTCTCATCTTCTTAAGTGGGAGAACTTGCACAATTGGTGGCTGACTAAATACTTTTTTGCCCCACTGTATAAGAAACCAAGAATCACAAAACACACGTTATATCTAGATAAAGAAGATGGGGGTTTAGGGGTTCTGAATCTTATTAATTATTACAGAGTAGTACATATGAGTCGTATTATTGCTTGGAATCATAGCAACTCATCAAAATTATGGGTCCAAATAAAAACATACCTAGCCAAACAACAACATTTGAGAGATGTATGCTGGCTACCTAAACCCTCTAGATCAAAACATCTATACCAACATAAATTCACTAAATATACACTAGATACATGGGATAAAATAGTCAAAAATTTCCTGAATATATCTAATACGATATCACCTCTAACTCCCCTGATGAACAATCCCTCTTTTCTACAGAAACAAATATTTACGGTGTCAAATCTTGAAGAAAAAAATCTGAATATACCTATATATCTTTTCACAGAAGAAGGTAACCTTAAATCACAAAGCACTCTCAAAAATGAGATGGGTTCTCCATTTCAACAATGGTTTATATATTTCCAGATTAGACATGCTATCATGACCTGTCCCCAGAAAGATTTGCTTCTTAGGCCCTTAACAAAATTTGAAACTCTAAATATATCCATATAAATAGCTAAATCACACATATCTATTATATACAAAATGTTACAAGATACCTTACCTGATAGACAACCGACATATGCTAAATGCTGGAAATTAAATTAACAGATATACAGTGGAAAATAATTTTCCAATTAACTTCTAAATCCTCTATTGCTCCGAATATACTGGAACTAAACTATAAAATATTGTTTAGGTGGTATCTTACCCCTCAAAAATTAAGACAAATTTACCCAAGATCCTCGGCCAGATGTTGGAGGGGTTGCGGTGAAATAGGATCTATAACGCACATTTGGTACGCTTGCCCTGTATTAAAGGGATTCTGGGAATCGATAAATAATGATATTAACTCTACCCAGGTATGACTATTGTACTAACCCCCGAATTAGTTCTCACCAATCTTTATCCGAACATAAGATGCAAACTTCAGGGAAAATTACTCCAAAATATGTTAAATTGTGCTATATGTACTCGATCTTAAAGAAATTCATTATAGCTTTTCAGGCAAAAGAGATTTTATCCTAGAGGTTATATTTTTGTGGGAGCAAAATCATTAATAAGACCCAATTATTATTATTATTATTAAAAAAAAAAAAATCCCCTCCTCCTTTCCTTCTATTCCCTCTTCTCTTTTTGTGTTTCTTCTTTGTAAATATGGAATGTTTTAATATAATAGAAATATACTCTATAATGTTCAATTGAATATAAACTTACTATAATCATGTATTTGTATAAAAATTAATAAAAAGAGTTAAAATTAAAAAAAAAGAAATCAGCTCTTTTACATAAAATAATACAAAGTCGGCCCTAACAGTACAACCCCCCACGCACCCCCCAAAATAAAAAAGACCTAACTTAAAAAAAACTAATCTACCATTTGCCCCTTAAGGGGCATTTGTATGGGCATTGCTCTTAAAAGGGCAATAAGCTCTTTTAGTGCCCATAAAAATAAAAAAAAGCCCTAATCTAAAAAAACAAAACACCCCAAATCAAACAAAACACCTAACATTAACCCCGAAATAGGTACTAACGATTTCTGAAGTCCGGACATCAATCTTCTTCCAGGTGGAGCAAAGCCTTCATCCAGGTGGTGAAGATCTTCTTCCAGGGCGGCACCATCTTCAATCTTCATCCCGGTGGTGGGGAGGCGGCGCGGATGCTGATCAAATCAGCCAATAAGATGTAAGCAGCTCTCATCCTATTGGCTGATTTGAAATTTTCAGCCAATAGGAATGCAAGGTACCCCAATATAAAACGAGTACCTCGTATTCAAGCTTTAGTGTGCGGTGGACGATCGCATGAAGAGGACCCTCCACATTGGATGACAGCACCTCTGCTCCGTGCCGCCTCCACTCTGCGCCACTGGGATGAAGATTGAAGATGGTCCCGCACTGGATGAAGATGGAGGCACCTGGAAGAAGACTTTCACCGCCGGACTTCAGGAATGGTGAGTACCTATTTTGGTGGGTTTTTTTTAGATTAGGGGGTTTTATTTTCATGAGCACTAAAAGAGCTGATTGCCCTTTTAAGGGCAATACCGATACAAATGCCCCTTTAGGGGGAATGGGTAGATTAGTTTGTTTTTTTAGTTAGGACTTTTTTATTTTGGGGGGTTGTACTGTTAGGGGGGACTTTGTATTTTCTTTGTTAAAGAGCTGATTTCTTTTAAGATATAGAAATACCTGTTACACTATGCAAGCGTAACTCTAGGGGGCGCTAGAAGAAATATATAAAACAATCTGTAGGATAATACTGAAGTATAGTAAAAACAATAAACACTTAAAAATAATATAAAATGATCAGATAATAATGTATAAAGACAAAATAATAATGACAATTACAGAAAAAATGAGACATGTACTCTCATCAAATGTGATGTGATGAGGTCAATATAAACAGAAAATGCAGCTTAAAACAATATATAATAAATAAATAGTATTAAGTCTCTAATAAGTTCTTATCTGTATATGATATTGATGCTCAGACAGTCCCAAGATTAGGAGGGCACTTCAGAGGTTTATTAGTCCTCCTGGGTAGCACATATATAAGATTCTCCCTTAGATCCAGAAGTCAGCTCCTTGTCACAAAACCAGTCTGGGTAAATACTCTCTCTGTGCAAAGAAAATCACAAAGACAAGGGCGCCTCCTCGTGTGATATAGTTTGGACAAATGTAAAAATAGGTGAATACAGATTTTATACTCACAAGTAAAGCAGCACTCTGTTGTGCTTATAGGGGCAGACTGGGAGTTCACAGTGTCCCAGTTCACTGACCAAGGCAGTGCAACAAATCACTCCAGGGTAGATTTCAATCAAGCTCAGGCTCTCAGCAAAGAGTTAAAATACCATAGTTTAATGGTGCAGTAAAATACAATATAAAATGTCACAAATGTGACCGTAACAATGGATAAACAAGCAACTAGTTTCTCAGATCTCTGTCTGTTTCTATCCAAAGACTGAGAGCTCTGGCTTATAAATGCTAAATGACCACTCTAAGAGTGAAACATAACCACACCTATTCAGGTGTGGAAGTGAACCTGCCTCATCAGGTGTGTTTCAATCAGACCATAGTTAGAATACAATGATTAAAACCATTTCCAAATAATTCACATTATACTGAAAAACAAACAAGTACTGTATAAATTGGTTAATAAAGGATGTAAAAAACAACAACCATAGCCAAACATTATCTTATGGTGGATATCATGTCAGCATCATATGTTATAGGATATTATTATGGTATTCTAAAATAGTAACATTAAAAAATTGTTCCCCACCCTTTTTAAAAAAAAAAAAAAAAAAAAAAAATTATATATACATACATATATATATATCCACATATACATACATATCCATATTTATATATATGTACACATACACACATATTTTAAGTCTAATGCTCCTGGTGTTCCCAGGCAGTCTCCCATCCAGGTACTGACCAGGCCTGGCCCTGCTTAGCTTCCAAGATCAAACGGAATCAGGTACATTCAGTGAAGTGTGGTAATATCTTAATCTAAGCGATATGAAATGTATGTATTAAGCAATAGATAAGTGTACTTAGTGAATATCTATTAACCTACTCTAATGTGTAAAAACGGGGTTGTAATACATTATGTTCAATATACAAAAATAAGATGGTATAGAAATACAGTAGTAACAATATTTTTTAATGTGTTGGAGATAATGTTGAGGTGTATATTGTGAGTGCAGACTTAACTAAAATGATACAATAAAAATAAAAATGTTCAGTGAACAGTGTATATGTTTTCTAATGTGCAGCATATATATTCATAAATCCATAATAGTATGGGTGTATTACATGTATTAAACCGGTATATCCTATGTTGGTATAACAAACCCATATCTTGAAGTGATATATATAGATATACATACACATACATGAACACACATATATACATATATGCATGTATACATACACACACACACATACATACATATACACATACATACACATATATACACATATACATACACATACATATATATACATATATATATATATATATATATATACACACACACACACATACATATACATATACATATACACACACACACACATACACACATATATATACATACATACACACATACATACACACATATACACACATATATACACATCGCATGTGCCCTAAATGATTGTGTTATATACCAATCATGACTATAATGTGATCAACCTTATGTGATGTATGATACATACATGTGTGCTGTGATATATAAAAGTGAAGAAGAATAAATGTATGACTATAAAGTCAATATGTGTAGTATATAATATAAATTTGTACTGTGATATACAAAGAGGAGAAAAATAAATGTATGACTATAAAGTCAATATGTGTAATATATAATATAAATTTGTACTGTGATATACAAAGAGGAGAAAAATAGCTATAAAGTCAATATATACACCTCTGATAATACCTGTGTAATATTAAATAGCTATAGTGTTGCATGGAAAAAAATGATGACCTGATAATCCACAGCAAGATGTACAAAAATATTATATTCAAAAAGCAGACATATCTATGTTCTCATTCAATCCTGTGGGAAAGAGAGTACCAAATTTATAGATCCAGTAGGTTTCCCTTTGACATAACTTTTTGAACCTATTAGTTCCTTGCTTGTATTGTATTCTCTCTAGAGGGGTTATGCAAAATTGACATTTAGTACCACAATGATGTTGAACATGATGTCTTGATACACTATGTTTGAGTGAACCTTTCTCTATGTTTCTAAAGTGTTCTCCCCATCTGCTTCTGACTTTCCTTATGGTTCTACCTAGGTATTGCATCCCACATTTACAGGTTAATAGGTATATGACATAATTAGAGCTACAATCTAATCTATCCTTAAGTTCATATGTACATCCTGTGATAGAAGAAGTGACACTAGTTGCCCCATGCGTGACATATTTACACATGTTGCATCTTTTAATTCTACATTTAAAAGCTCCTTTTTTATTGGTGTCTATTGTTGGACAGACCTCCTATTCCTGATGTTCTTTTGGACATTATGATTTTGCTGGGGGCTATTTTCTGTTTAATGGTTGGGGCTCTCCGAAATGTAATGTTAGGGGAATCATCCAAAATCCCTTTTAAAATCGGATCTTAACTTAAAATATGTGTGTATGTGTGTATGTGTACATATATATATATGTGTGTGTGTATATGTATGGATATATATATGTAGATATGGATATATATGTGTATGTATGTGTGTATATGTATGTATGTGTATGTGTGTATATATATGTATGTATATGTGTATGTGTATGTGGATGTGGATATATATATATATATATATATATATATATATGTATGTATATATATATATATATATATATAATTTATTTTTTTATTTTTTAAAAAAGGGTGGGGAACAATTTTTTAATGTTACTATTTTAGAATACCATAATAATATCCTATAACATATGATGCTGACATGATATCCACCATAAGATAATGTTTGGCTATGGTTGTTGTTTTTTACATCCTTTATTAACCAATTTGTACAGTACTTGTTTGTTTTTTAGTATAATGTGAATTATTTGGAAATGGTTTTAATCATTGTATTCTAACTATGGTCTGATTGAAACAGGTGTGCACTCACACACCTGATGAGGCAGGTTCACTTCCACACCTGAATAGGTGTGGTTATGTTTCACTCTTAGAGTGGTCATTTAGCATTTATAAGCCAGAGCTCTCAGTCTTTGGATAGAAGCCTGAGGAAACAGACAGAGATCTGAGAAACTAGTTGCTTGTTTATCCATTGTTACGGTCACATTTGTGACATTTTATATTGTATTTTACTGCACCATTAAACTATGGTATTTTAACTCTTTGCTGAGAGCCTGAGCTTAATTGAAATCTACCCTGGAGTGATTTGTTGCACTGCCTTGGTCAGTGAACTGGGACACTGTGAACTCCCAGTCTGCCTCTATAAGCACAACAGAGTGCTGCTTTACTTGTGAGTATAAAATCTGTATTCACCTATTTTTACATTTGTCCAAACTATATCACACGAGGAGGCACCCTTGTCTTTGTGATTTTCTTTGCACAGAGCGATGATTTCTTTTAAGGGCTATTGTTAGTTTATTGTTAGATTGGGGGTGTATTTGATAGATAGATAGATAGATAGATAGATAGATAGATAGATAGATAGATAGATAGATATGTATATATAGATTCATACAATACAGGCACCAGCAAATTTTTTATACACCTAAGATCATTTGTAGGATATAGATGACATACCAATATGGGTTTGAAATAATAATTAAGAACTTTATAAAATATACCTATAAATTATTACCCTTTCTAGAATGTTAGATCATAGAAAGGATAACAATGTGTATATATTTATACTAGAAAAGCTTGGATGTCCACATCCCGATTCATGCCCAGCGGTTCTAATGTTTTAAGGGTGTGGATCCTGTATGTTTTAAGGGTGTGGATCCCTCTGTTTCAGGACTAACATCCAGTCTCGCCCTCTCTCATCTAAGTTTATTTGCTCTATAGCTTTAATTTTTAAACTACTGTAGTACCTATTATGGTATTTATTAAAATAGTCAGACATTCCATATCCCGATATTCCTAGCTCACTGGTTTTCAAACTTGTCCTCAAGCCTCCCCAACAGACCAGGTTTTCTGGATAACCTTGGATGAGAGCAGGTACAATAACTATGTTTACTAATCAGCTGATTGTTTCACCTGTGCTCTAGTTCAGATATCCTCAAAATGTGGCCTGTTAGGGAGGCATGTGGACAGGTTTAAAAACCAGTGTCCAGGGAGGCATGTGGACAGGTTTAAAAACCAGTGTCCAGAGGCAGAACTACAGGGAGTGCAGAGTCCGCAACTGTGACCGGGCCCCCATGGGGGGGCAGCTTAAAAAAAAACCTTCAATAAAAAACGTTGACCTGCCACTGCCTGCACTGATATCATGTGAGTTTGACGTGATGCTTCACTAGAGTCTCTGTCTCTAACTACAGGGGTTAGTGTTTTTGTTTTGCCCATTGGTGTTTATATGTGTGTGTATGTGTGTGTGTGTGTGTGTATGTATGTGACTGTGTTTGTATTTATGCGTGTGTGTGTGTGTGTGTGTGTGTATGTTTGTGGAACCAGCAGATTACAGACCTTGTTACTACAGCATGGGGGGGGGGCGGGGGGTAAACAGTGTCACTATACAGTACCACTATATACCGTACTGGGGCTGGACCATGTCACAGACTACTGTGGTCACTATATAAAGTACTGGGGTGGGTAGGGTCAGGCCAGTCATCTCACCGGCAGATTACAGACTGTGTCACTAACTCACTATATACAGTACTGGTGGGTTAAACAGTGTCACTATATATAGTAATAGGGGTCAGACCATCTCACAAACTGTGGGCACAGGGTACCCCCTTTTGCAGACATAAAATCTGAATCACAATTTTTTCCTGTGTTAAATGTAAAAAAAAAAAAATATGTATCGAATTCACATTTTTTGGGGGGGAGGTGGGTAGGTGGGGGGGCCCTTCTTAGATTCTTGCACCTGGGCCCTGTGGTTTCTAGTTACGCCTCTGCCAGTGTCCTAGCTCTATGTTTCATAAATGTTCCATTACCCGTCTTCTCAGAGTTCTCTTGGTTCTACCTACGTACTTGACATGATCATTCCAAGGCATATACTACATATTTTGATTAGCAAGTCAGATGTGATTTGATTGGGAATTCTCTTTAAGCATAACTGGATACTATTGTTTTGTTGTTTTTATCTTTTAATTTGCACACTGTACAGTTTTTTTCTACTGCATTTATAAAATCGTTTCATTTTATTGCCCAACCAAAACTTTTATTTGTTATTTTTTTTCTTGGCCCCTTTTAGCATTACTCCTTCTGAAGACAACTTTTGGTTTTTCATCTAATATTTTATTTAAACCACTGTTTTTTAATGTTTCTTTCTATTTTGAGTGCTTGGTTGTTCAGTTTCTGTTATCTCCTCTTTTTATTTGAATTATTTCTCAAGAGTTGTGCCCTGTCTAGGTTTTTAACCCTTCCCTATAGAACTTCAGCCCATATTCATACAGGAATTCATATCAATTTTGCTACTTACAACTTTTCTACATGCATATGATTACATTATATTGAGGTTATTATTGGGAGAGAAAAACATAATTTATGTAAGAACTTACCTGATAAATTCATTTCTTTCATATTAACAAGAGTCCATGAGCTAGTGACGTATGGGATATACATTCCCACCAGGAGGGGCAAAGTTTCCCAAACCTTAAAATGCCTATAAATACACCCCTCACCACACCCACAAATCAGTTTAACGAATAGCCAAGAAGTGGGGTGATAAGAAAAAAAGTGCGAAGCATATAAAATAAGGAATTGGAATAATTGTGCTTTATACAAAAAAATCATAACCACCACAAAAAAGGGTGGGCCTCATGGACTCTTGTTAATATGAAAGAAATGAATTTATCAGGTAAGTTCTTACATAAATTATGTTTTCTTTCATGTAATTAACAAGAGTCCATGAGCTAGTGACGTATGGGATAATGACTACCCAAGATGTGGATCTTTCCACACAAGAGTCACTAGAGAGGGAGGGATAAAATAAAGACAGCCAATTCCTGCTGAAAATAATCCACACCCAAAATAACGTTTAATAAAAAACATAAGCAGAAGATTCAAACTGAAACCGCTGCCTGAAGAACTTTTCTACCAAAAACTGCTTCAGAAGAAGAAAATACATCAAAATGGTAGAATTTAGTAAAAGTATGCAAAGAGGACCAAGTTGCTGCTTTGCAGATCTGGTCAACTGAAGCTTCATTCCTAAACGCCCAGGAAGTAGAAACTGACCTAGTAGAATGAGCTGTAATTCTTTGAGGCGGAATTTTACCCGACTCAACATAGGCAAGATGAATTAAAGATTTCAACCAAGATGCCAAAGAAATGGCAGAAGCTTTCTGGCCTTTCCTAGAACCGGAAAAGATAACAAATAGACTAGAAGTCTTACGAAAAGATTTCGTAGCTTCAACATAATATTTCAAAGCTCTAACAACATCCAAAGAATGCAATGATTTCTCCTTAGAATTCTTAGGATTAGGACATAATGAAGGAACCACAATTTCTCTACTAATGTTGTTGGAATTCACAACTTTAGGTAAAAATTCAAAAGAAGTTCGCAACACCGCCTTATCCTGATGAAAAATCAGAAAAGGAGACTCACACGAAAGAGCAGATAATTCAGAAACTCTTCTAGCAGAAGAGATGGCCAAAAGGAACAAAACTTTCCAAGAAAGAAATTTAATGTCCAATGAATGCATAGGTTCAAACGGAGGAGCTTGAAGAGCTCCCAAAACCAAATTCAAACTCCATGGAGGAGAAATTGACTTAATGACAGGTTTTATACGAACCAAAGCTTGTACAAAACAATGAATATCAGGAAGAATAGCAATCTTTCTGTGAAAAAGAACAGAAAGAGCGGAGATTTGTCCTTTCAAAGAACTCGCGGACAAACCCTTATCTAAACCATCCTGAAGAAACTGTAAAATTCTCGGTATTCTAAAAGAATGCCAAGAAAAATGATGAGAAAGACACCAAGAAATATAAGTCTTCCAGACTCTATAATATATCTCTCGAGATACAGATTTACGAGCCTGTAACATAGTATTAATCACGGAGTCAGAGAAACCTCTATGACCAAGAATCAAGCGTTCAATCTCCATACCTTTAAATTTAAGGATTTCAGATCCGGATGGAAAAAAGGACCTTGAGACAGAAGGTCTGGTCTTAACGGAAGAGTCCATGGTTGGCAAGATGCCATCCGGACAAGATCCGCATACCAAAACCTGTGAGGCCATGCCGGAGCTATTAGCAGAACAAACGAGCATTCCCTCAGAATCTTGGAGATTACTCTTGGAAGAAGAACTAGAGGCGGAAAGATATAGGCAGGATGATACTTCCAAGGAAGTGATAATGCATCCACTGCCTCCGCCTGAGGATCCCGGGATCTGGACAGATACCTGGGAAGTTTCTTGTTTAGATGAGAGGCCATCAGATCTATCTCTGGGAGCCCCCACATTTGAACAATCTGAAGAAATACCTCTGGGTGAAGACACCATTCGCCCGGATGCAACGTTTGGCGACTGAGATAATCCGCTTCCCAATTGTCTACACCTGGGATATGAACCGCAGAGATTAGACAGGAGCTGGATTCCGCCCAAACCAAAATTCGAGATACTTCTTTCATAGCCAGAGGACTGTGAGTCCCTCCTTGATGATTGATGTATGCCACAGTTGTGACATTGTCTGTCTGAAAACAAATGAACGATTCTCTCTTCAGAAGAGGCCAAAACTGAAGAGCTCTGAAAACTGCACGGAGTTCCAAGATATTGATCGGTAATCTCACCTCCTGAGATTCCCAAACTCCTTGTGCCGTCAGAGATCCCCACACAGCTCCCCAACCTGTGAGACTTGCATCTGTTGAAATTACAGTCCAGGTCGGAAGAACAAAAGAAGCCCCCTGAATTAAACGATGGTGATCTGTCCACCACGTTAGAGAGTGCCGAACAATCGGTTTTAAAGATATTAATTGATATATCTTCGTGTAATCCCTGCACCATTGGTTCAGCATACAGAGCTGAAGAGGTCGCATGTGAAAACGAGCAAAGGGGATCGCGTCCGATGCAGCAGTCATAAGACCTAGAATTTCCATGCATAAGGCTACCGAAGGGAATGATTGAGACTGAAGGTTTCGACAGGCTGTAATCAATTTTAGACGTCTCTTGTCTGTTAAAGACAAAGTCATGGACACTGAATCTATCTGGAAACCCAGAAAGGTTACCCTTGTTTGAGGAATCAAAGAACTCTTTGGTAAATTGATCCTCCAACCATGATCTTGAAGAAACAACACAAGTCGATTCGTATGAGACTCTGCTAAATGTAAAGACGGAGCAAGTACCAAGATATCGTCCAAATAAGGAAATACCACAATACCCTGTTCTCTGATTACAGACAGAAGGGCACCGAGAATCTTTGTGAAAATTCTTGGAGCTGTAGCAAGGCCAAACGGTAGAGCCACAAATTGGTAATGCTTGTCTAGAAAAGAGAATCTCAGGAACTGATAATGATCTGGATGAATCGGAATATGCAGATATGCATCCTGTAAATCTATTGTGGACATATAATTCCCTTGCTGAACAAAAGGCAATATAGTCCTTACAGTTACCATCTTGAACGTTGGTATCCTTACATAACGATTCAATAATTTTAGATCCAGAACTGGTCTGAAGGAATTCTCCTTCTTTGGTACAATGAAGAGATTTGAATAAAACCCCATCCCCTGTTCCGGAACTGGAACTGGCATAATTACTCCAGCCAACTCTAGATCTGAAACACAATTCAGAAATGCTTGAGCTTTCACTGGATTTACTGGGACATGGGAAAGAAAAAATCTCTTTGCAGGAGGTCTCATCTTGAAACCAATTCTGTACCCTTCTGAAACAATGTTCTGAATCCAAAGATTGTGAACAGAATTGATCCAAATTTCTTTGAAAAAACGTAACCTGCCCCCTACCAGCTGAACTGGAATGAGGGCCGTACCTTCATGTGAACTTAGAAGCAGGCTTTGCCTTTCTAGCAGGCTTGGATTTATTCCAGACTGGAGATGGTTTCCAAACTGAAACTGCTCCTGAGGACGAAGGATCAGGCTTTTGTTCTTTGTTGAAACGAAAGGAACGAAAACGATTATTAGCCCTGTTTTTACCTTTAGACTTTTTATCCTGTGGTAAAAAAGTTCCTTTCCCACCAGTAACAGTTGAAATAATAGAATCCAACTGAGAACCAAATAATTTGTTTCCCTGGAAAGAAATGGAAAGTAGAGTTGATTTAGAAGCCATATCAGCATTCCAAGTCTTAAGCCATAAAGCTCTTCTGGCTAAGATAGCCAGAGACATAAATCTAACATCAACTCTAATAATATCAAAAATGGCATCACAGATGAAATTATTAGCATGCTGGAGAAGAATAATAATATCATGAGAATCACGATTTGATACTTGTTGCGCTAGAGTTTCCAACCAAAAAGTTGAAGCTGCAGCAACATCAGCCAATGATATAGCAGGTCTAAGAAGATTACCTGAACATAGATAAGCTTTTCTTAGAAAAGATTCAATTTTTCTATCTAAAGGGTCCTTAAACGAGGTACCATCTGATGTAGGAATGGTAGTACGTTTAGCAAGGGTAGAAATAGCCCCATCAACTTTAGGGATTTTGTCCCAAAATTCTAACCTGTCAGGCGGAACAGGATATAATTGCTTAAAACGTTTAGAAGGAGTAAATGAATTACCCAATCTATCCCATTCCTTAGCAATTACTGCAGAAATAGCATTAGGAACAGGAAAGACTTCTGGAATAACCGCAGGAGCTTTAAAAACCTTATCCAAACGTATAGAATTAGTATCAAGAGGACTAGAATCCTCTATTTCTAAAGCAATTAGTACTTCTTTAAGCAAAGAGCGAATAAATTCCATCTTAAATAAATATGAAGATTTATCAGCATCAATCTCTGAGACAGAATCCTCTGAACCAGAAGAGTCCAAAGAATCAGAATGATGGTGTACATTTAAAAATTCATCTGTAGAGAGAGAAGATTTAAAAGATTTTTTACGTTTACTAGAAGGAGAAATAACAGACAAAGCCTTCTTTATGGATTCAGAAACAAAATCTCTTATGTTATCAGGAACATTCTGCACCTTAGATGTTGAGGGAACTGCAACAGGCAATGGTACATCACTAAAAGAAATATTATCTGCATTAACAAGTTTGTCATGACATTTAATACAAACAACAGCTGGAGGAATAGCTACCAAAAGTTTACAGCAGATACACTTAGCTTTGGTAGATCCAGCAGGCAGAGGTTTTCCTGTAGTATCTTCTGGCTCAGATGCAACGTGAGACATCTTGCAATATGTAAGAGAAAAAACAACATATAAAGCAAAATAGATCAAATTCCTTATAAGACAGTTTCAGGAATGGGAAAAAAATGCCAAACATCAAGCTTCTAGCAACCAGAAGCAAATGAAAAATGAGACTGAAACAATGTGGAGACAAAAGCGACGCCCATATTTTTTGGCGCCAAATAAGACGCCCACATTATTTGGCGCCTAAATGCTTTTGGCGCCAAAAATGACGCCACATCCGGAACGCCGACATTTTTGGCGCAAAATAACGTCAAAAATGACGCAACTTCCGGCGACACGTATGACGCCGGAAACGGAAAAGAATTTTTGCGCCAAAAAAGTCCGCGCCAAGAATGACGCAATAAAATGAAGCATTTTCAGCCCCCGCGAGCCTAACAGCCCACAGGGAAAAAAGTCAAATTTTTGAGGTAAGCAAAAAATATGATAATTAAAGCATAATCCCAAATATGAAACTGACTGTCTGGAAATAAGGAAAGTTGAACATTCTGAGTCAAGGCAAATAAATGTTTGAATACATATATTTAGAACTTTATAAATAAAGTGCCCAACCATAGCTTAGAGTGTCACAGAAAATAAGACTTACTTACCCCAGGACACTCATCTACATGTTTGTAGAAAGCCAAACCAGTACTGAAACGAGAATCAGTAGAGGAAATGGTAAATATAAGAGTATATCGTCGATCTGAAAAGGGAGGTAAGAGATGAATCTCTACGACCGATAACAGAGAACCTTATGAAATAGACCCCGTAGAAGGAGATCACTGCATTCAATAGGCAATACTCTCCTCACATCCCTCTGACATTCACTGCACGCTGAGAGGAAAACCGGGCTCCAACTTGCTGCGGAGCGCATATCAACGTAGAATCTAGCACAAACTTACTTCACCACCTCCCTTGGAGGCAAAGTTTGTAAAACTGATTTGTGGGTGTGGTGAGGGGTGTATTTATAGGCATTTTAAGGTTTGGGAAACTTTGCCCCTCCTGGTGGGAATGTATATCCCATACGTCACTAGCTCATGGACTCTTGTTAATTACATGAAAGAAATCTCTTTGAATTCTGGAATATTTTTCTTTATTTTTATTACTACACTGTGGGCTGGAGTGCAAACAATAGCGCATGGTGTGTTATCCTTATTGTAACCCTGTGCTAAAAATAATGCACATCTGGTAATGCAAGTGAATGACCCATCGCTGGAGGGACTGCTACGCTACGGGGAAAAAAAGTGTAGAGCGGCAGTTAGTGGGAAGGAGGGAGGGGAAAGCAGGGAGAGGGGGTTCATATAGTGGAATGTGGGGGTAGAGGGTGAGAAAGCGATCTGGGAGGGGGTATAGTAGTAAGGGGGGCAGTTATACTACAGAAAAAAAAAGTTTTTTGTCAAATAAATAAAAATTATAGCAAACTGGGTACTGGCAGACAGTTGCCAGTACCTAAGATGGTGGCTAATAGGTAGAGGGGGGAGGTTTAGAGAGCTGTTTGGGTGGGGATCAGGGAGGTTGGGGGTTAAAGGGGGATCCTACACTGCAGAAATATATATTTAAAAAAAATATTTTATTTGAAAAAAAAAGCCTTATATTTTCATACTGACAGACTTTCTGCCAGTACCTAAGATGGGGGTGACAATTGGGGGGTGGGGGAGGGAAGAGAGCTGCTTGAAAGGGATCAATTAGGGATCAGGGGGTGGGAAGTATCAGGTGGGAGGGTAATCTCTACACTGAAGCTAAAATTAGCCTTACAAACTACCTGATTAACCCCTTCACTGCTGGGAATAATACAAGTGTGGTGCGCAGATGCAATTAGCGGCCAGGGCCGGATTTCCCATTAGGCACAGTAGGCATGTGCCTACAGGCGCCTTGCAGTGAGGGGCGCCTGCCTGTCAATAATAAAAAAAAAAAAAAAAAAAAAAAAAAAATTTTTTTTTTTTTTTTTTTTTTTTTATGAGGGCATTTATTTTAGTAAGAATTGTGCTGCCAGGTGCCTACAAAGTCGAGTGTTTCATTGGGAATATGTTACAGCAGTTGAGGGAGCCATGAAGGAGAGAGGGGCAAAGATTAAAACTAAACCCCTCCCATTGAATTTCTAAATTCTAATTTTAAACACATTTGTTGACCCCTGGATTACATATAATCTACAACATTCCATGTTTTCCTTTGAGAGCAACATCATATGATATTTATATTTCAGAACAAAATAAATGTAACATCTGTGTGTGTTTGTACCAAAAATATCAGAGTTTACAAGATTTTTTTCCCTACATTTTATATTTTCTTCCACTGGCTGCACAGGTTGTTGATGGTGATGAGCTTGCATGCTGCTAGTTTTAATATTGCTATTGTTTACACAAAACTGTGTTTGACTCCAACAAAATGTTAAGCACATAGTCAAAGTCATCTCCAGAAAAGCAATACACTAATGGCTTGTCAATAAACATGTCCTATGAGCCCATCTGGGTCTGCACAGATGTGTATTGCTGTCTCAGAACTGACATTGACTATGTGTTTAACTCTTTTGCAAGAGGCTAACACACTTCTCTGCAAGCACTAGTGCAATAATAAAATGCCCAGCAAACTGTCACATTTGATGTCCCTTTAAATAGGGTTTTCTTTAGAATATTTTGCATTAAAAGTTTAACATGATTTGTTTTTGTTATACATAATAGAAATTGTATGGCCATTTGAGTCAAGTGAATATTGATTTTTGGTGTAGCTTCCATTACAACAAATATTGCAATTGGTGTGTGTATTTGTGTATCTCCATAAAAGGGAAAATGTAATTTTACATCTAATATTTATTTTTAGTTGTCCTAAATAATAATAAAAAAAAGTCCTCATTTTTTCCACTTTTTTCTAGGGGGGGTGGGGGGGGTGGGGGGGGGCGCTTCAGGTTTTTGTGCCTACAGGCACCTGAGATGTAAATCCGGCCCTGTTAGCGGCCTTCTAATTATCAAAAAGCAATGGCAAAGCCATATATGTCTGCTATTTCTGAACAAAGGGGATTCCAGAGAAGCTTTTACAACCATGTGTGCTATGATTGCACAAGCTATTAAATAATTTCAGTGAGAAACCTAAAGTTTGTGAAAAAGTTAACTTTTTTTTTATTTGATCGCATTTGGCGGTAAAATGGTGGCATGAAATATATATACCAAAATAGGCCTAGATCAATACTTTGGGTTGTCTACTAAAATATATATATATATATATTTTTGAAATCTAAATATAAAAGAGGCTCTATTTCTGTTTAAATGTAGTGATGACAAAAATGCTCTGGTCTTTTAGGGAAGTCTTAGGAACTGAATTATCAAGCTCCGAATGGAGCTTGATGCCGCTGTTTCCGCGCAAGCCTTCAGGCTCGCTGGAAACAGTAGTTATGAAGCAGCGGTCTAAAGACCGCTGCTCCATAACTGGTCCGCTGCCTCTGAGGCTGCGGTCTTCAATCCGCCCGATCCTATACGATTGGGCTGATTGGCACCCCCTGCTAGCGGTCGCGAATCTGCAGGGTTCGGCATTGCACAAGCAGTTCACAAGAACTGCTGGTGCAATGATAAATGCCGACAGCGTATGCTGTCAGCATTTATCAATGTGCGCCGGACATGATACAGTACATTGTATCATGTCCGCTCGCACATTAATAAATCGACCCCTTAGTCTGAAATGCCCGGTCCATAAGGGGTTAATGAATATATTTTAGAAAATAAAATTATCAAAAATTACTATTTAACCCCTTGCCTGTAAGTCACAATTTCCCCTGCCTGTGTCTTTGGTTTGATTTTTGTGTTCTAAAATGCAAATAGTCTATGTTTATTTAAAAAAAAAATATATTACCTTTCTGATTATAGTTCTGTACTGTTTTTCTGAGTGTACGATGTATACAAAAGTATTAATAATATAAAACGACCTTTAGGTTGTATGCATAAGCTGTATTATGACATGTAAATAATGCCTACATGACATAAGATATTGTTGTATACACTTGGTTCCATCTCCTTTCCTAACGGCCCCATTTTAGAGATGCAAATATTGCAAAATCCAAATTATTCAGAAATCCAAACCATTTCCAGTCTCAAGCAGTTTGGATTAAGGGTTTTCTACCTATACAGGTTATACATATAACCTAAAGGCAGTTTTGTATTATTTCTAATACTTTTGTATACATAGTACCATCAGAAAGTTAGTACAGTACTGTAATCAAAAAGGCAATAGTTGTTGTTTACATATGTATGTATGCAAAATCATAGTTTTAAGTGTAAATAAAGAACTCTACTATTTGACCTTCGGTTTAGCGCACCTTTGGCTTTGCACAACTTCTGCTTAGCACTTGAGTGATAGCGGACATGAGATTTTTAGCGCAACCCCATATGAGTCTATTACGTGAGTGATTTAGCACATCCGTGCCATCCAACATCCAGATGTTAGGGAGCCCTACGGCTAGATTTAGAGTTTTGTCGGTAACGACCCGCGTATCTAACGCTGGCTTTTTTTTCCCTCGCACCTTTTAAATACCGCTGGTATTTAGAGTTCACAGAAGGGCTTCGTTAGGCTCCAAAAAGGGAGCGTAGAGCATAATTTACCGCCACTGCAACTCTCAATACTAGCGGTGCTTACAGACGTGGCCAGCTTCAAAAACGTGCTTGTGCACGATTCCCCCATAGGAAACAATGGGGCATTTTGAGCTGAAAAAAAACCTAACACCTGCAAAAAAGCAGCGTTCAGCTCCTAACGCAGCCCCATTGTTTCCTATGGGGAAACACTTCCTAAATCTGCACCTAACACCCTAACATGTACCCCGAGTCTAAACACCCCTAACCTTACACTTATTAACCCCTAATCTGCCCACCGGACCTCACCGCTACTATAATAAAGTTATTAACCCCTAATCCGCCTCACTCCCGCCTCAATAACCCTATAATAAATAGTATTAACCCCTAATCTGCCCTCCCTAACATCACCGACACCTAACTTCAAGTATTAACCCCTAATCTGCCGACTGGACCTCGCCGCTACTATAAGAAAGTTATTAACCCCTAAAGCTAAGTCTAACCTTAACACTAACACCCCCCTAAGTTAAATATAATTTAAATCTAAGGAAATAAACTAACTCTTATTAAATAAATTATTCCTATTTAAAACTAAATACTTACCTGTAAAATAAACCCTAATATAGCTACAATGTAATTAATAAATACATTGTAGCTATTATAGGATTTATATTTATTTTACAGGTAACTTTGTATTTATTTTAGCTAGTTAGAATAGTTATTAAATAGTAATTAACTATTTAATAACTACCTAGCTAAAAGAAATACAAAATTACCTGTAAAATAAATCCTAACCTAAGTTACAATTAAACCTAACACTACACTATCATTAAATTAATTAAATAAATTAACTACAAATAACTACAATTAAATACAATTACTTAAACTAACTAAAGTACAAAAAATAAAAAAAGCTAAGTTACAAAAAATAAAAAAAATAAGTTACAAACATTTTAAAAATATTACAACAATTTTAAGCTAATTACACCTAATCTAAGCCCCCTAATAAAATAACAAAGCCCCCCAAAATAAAAAAATGCCCTACCCTATTCTAAATTAAAAAAGCTCAAAGCTCTTTTACCTTACCAGCCCTTAAAAGGGCCTTTTGCGGGGCATGCCCCAAAGAAAACTGCTCTTTTGCCTGTAAAAGAAAAATACAACCCCCCCAACATTAAAACCCACCACCCACATACCCCTAATCTAACCCAAACCCCCCTTAAATAAACCTAACACTACCCCCCTGAAGATCATCCTACCTTGAGTTGTCTTCAGCCAGCCGACCCACCGATGGAACCGAAGAGGAGATCCGGAGCGGCAGAAGTGATCCTCCAAGGGGCGCTGAAGAAGTATTCCATCCGGGTGATGTCATCTTCCAAGCGGGGTCTTCAATCTTCTTCTTCAGGATCCATCTTCATTCCGCCGAAGCGGAACATCCTTCTTCCCCGACGGACTACCGACGAATGAAGGCTCCTTTAAGGGACGTCATCCAAGATGGCGTCCCTCGAATTCCGATTGGCTGATAGGATTCTATCAGCCAATCGGAATTAAGGTAGGAAAATTCTGATTGGCTGATGGAATCAGCCAATCAGATTCAAGTTCAATCCGATTGGCTGATCCAATCAGCCAATCAGATTGAGCTCATATTCTATTGGCTGTTCCGATCAGCCAATAGAATGCAAGCTCAATCTGATTGGCTGATTGGATCAGCCAATCGGATTGAACTTGAATCTGATTGGCTGATTCAATCAGCCAATCAAATTTTTCTTACCTTAATTCCGATTGGCTGATAGAATCCTATCAGCCAATCGGAATTCGAGGGACGCCATCTTGGATGACGTCCCTTAAAGGAGCCTTCATTCGTCGGTAGTCCGTCAGGGAAGAAGGATGTTCCGCGTCGGTGGAATGAAGATGGATCCTGAAGAAGAAGATGGAAGACCCCGCTTGGAAGATGACATCGCCCGGATGGAAGACTTCTTCAGCGGCGCTTGGAAGATGACATCGCCCGGATGGAAGACTTCTTCAGCGCCGCTTGTATGATGACTTCATCGGATGGAAGACTTTTTCAGCGCCCCTTGGAGGATCACTTCTGCCGCTCCGGATCTCCTCTTCGGTTCCCTCGGTGGGTCGGCTGGCTGAAGACAACTCAAGGTAGGATGATCTTCAGGGGGGTAGGGTGTTAGGTTTATTTAAGGGGGGTTTGGGTTAGATTAGGGGTATGTGGGTGGTGGGTTGTAATGTTGGGGGGGGTTGTATTTTTCTTTTACAGGCAAAAGAGCAGTTTTCTTTGGGGCATGCCCCGCAAAAGGCCCTTTTAAGGGCTGGTAAGGTAAAAGAGCTTTGAAATTTTTTAATTTAGAATAGGGTAGGGCATTTTTTTATTTTGGGGGGCTTTGTTATTTTATTAGGGGGCTTAGATTAGGTGTAATTATCTTAAAATTATTGTAATATTTTTAAAATGTTTGTAACTTATTTTTTTTATTTTTTGTAACTTAGCTTTTTTATTTTTTGTACTTTAGTTAGTTTATGTAATTGTATTTATTTGTAGTTAATTTATTTAATTAATTTAATGATAGTGTAGTGTTAGGTTTAATTGTAACTTAGGTTAGGATTTATTTTACAGGTAATTTTGTATTTCTTTTAGCTAGGTAGTTATTAAATAGTTAATAACTATTTAATAACTATTCTAACTAGCTAAAATAAATACAAAGTTACCTGTAAAATAAATATAAATCCTAAAATAGCTACAATGTAATTATTAATTACATTGTAGCTATCTTAGGGTTTATTTTACAGGTAAGTATTTAGTTTTAAATAGGAATAATTTATTTAAGTATAGTGTAGTGTTAGGTGTAATTGTAACTTAGGTTAGTTTTTATTTTACAGGTAAATTTCTCTTTATTTTAGCTAGGTAGCTATTCAATAGTTAATAACTATTTAATAGCTATTGTACCTAGTTAAAATAAATTGAAAGTTGCCTGTAAAATAAAAATAAATCCTAAGATAGCTACAATATAATTATTATTTATATTGTAGCTATATTAGGGTTTATTTTACAGGTAAGTATTTAGCTTTAAATAGGAATAATTTATTTAATAAGAGTTAATTTATTTCGTTAGATTTAAATTATATTTAATTTAGGGGGGTGTTAGTGTTAAGGTTAGACTTAGCTTTAGGGGTTAATAAATTTATTAGAGTAGCGGTGAGGTCCGGTCGGTATATTAAGGGTTAATACTTGAAGTTCGATGTCTGCGATGTTAGGGAGGGCAGATTAGGGTTAAAACTATTTATTATAGGGTTATTGAGGCGGGAGTGAGGCGGATTAGGGGTTAATAACTTTATTATAGTAGCGGTGAGGTCCGGTCGGCAGATTAGGGGTTAATAATTGTAGGTAGGTGGAGGCGACGTTGGGGGCGGCAGATTAGGGGTTAATAAATATAATATAGGGGTCGGCGGTGTTAGGGGCAGCAGATTATAGGTACATAGGGATAATGTAGGTGGCGGCGGTGTGCGGTCGGCAGATTAGGGATTAAAAAATTTTAATAGAGTGGCGGCGATGTGGGGGGACCTCGGTTTAGGGGTACATAGGTAGTTTATGGGTGTTAGTGTACTTTAGAGCACAGTAGTTAAGAGCTTTATGAACTGGCGTTAGCCCAGAAAGCTCTTAACTACTGACTTTTTTCTGCGGCTGGAGTTTTGTCGTTAGATTTCTAACGCTCACTTCAGCCAAGACTCTAAATACCGCCGTTAGAAAGATCCCATTGAAAAGATAGGATACGCAAATGGCGTAGGGGGATCTGCGGTATGGAAAAGTCGCGGCTGGAAAGTGAGCGTTAGACCCTTTCCTGACTGACTCTAAATAACAGCGGTAGCCCAAAACCAGCGTTAGGAACCTCTAACGCTGGTTTTGACGGCTAACGCCAAACTCTAAATCTAGCCATTAGACTTTTGCGCTAGGGCTAATATATTACTTTCAACTATTGAGTGATATTGGTGCATAATAGCACTAACATTGTTGCGCTCTACTTGTAATCTAGCTCTATACTGGTACCTCTTCTGTCTTTGCTTTTAATTATCTTACAAAACCATTATAGACAAAACAGAGGCTGTGAGACCAAGACTGCAATAGATTAGAACAGGTTGGTTGGCAGATTTACTCCTTATGTGAAGTTCTCACTCTCCCTGGGGTGATACATATGCTTCTTGTGACTGCAGCTGTGATGGCAAGGACTACACTATGTATTTGATTGATTCTTAAAGGGACATTGTTCTGTAGAATGTTCTCCCCTTTAATGTGTTCCCAAAGACCCAAGTGCTATTGCATTGTCTTTTTAATATGGATTTGTTGATTATGAAATTCTACTGTATTTAATGATCTTTTAAATGGAATATAAAGAATGTTTGTGGCCCAGTTAAACTAGGCAATAATAATAACATAATCTCACTATGGGGTTGATTGTAGTCTTTAGCAGTTGCTTTTCCCATGCCAATAAGTGATTCTCAAGTTCAGAGTGATCACAATATAAACAATAACACCATTTCCATATTGGAAAAAGTTCGATCGGATCTGAGCCAAAAGCGGAAAAGTCACCCATATGATGCTTATGACTTCAGAGATCACAATCCCCTTCAACCACAGGTGTTGCACTATAGTTCAACAACAAAATGGACACATAGATGTCAAGAATTGATAACATCTCTTTTTTTACATGTTTTCGAGTATTCCAAGGCAATTATCACATTATGTTGTGCATATGCAATACACTCTGAAATGGTCACACATGCTATTTTGGAAGTATATATGAATATATGGTCTAGATTCATTAAACCTATATTCAGCACTATTGTATGGATCCTGAAGTGTTTTGTTCTTTTTTAAGGAGTCAGGGTTGACTCAACATATGGTGCTGTCTGGTTCTGAATTTAACTCTCCCAAACTCTCCATCTACTACAGTCTCAAATCAAACAGTCAATCAGTCTCAAAGTTTATAATTCAGTTGGTTGAAGTTTTCACACAAGAGCACGTTGATAGCCAGTTTATGGAACCCATAAAGATGTCATTTCTCTTAACCCCTCCCCCCCACAAACTATTATAGCTGAAATGTGCCCTCCCTTTGAATAACCCCTATAATAGAGCAAGCCCTGGAAAAAGTGCAAAAAGTAAACATCCAGATTAGGCGTATTTATGGTTTTAATCCAGAAGTTTCAGTATTTACTAGCCTGTTTTAATATGTTCTTTATAATTTTGATGGCACAATATTTTTCTAAATATTCTTCATAAGCTTTACATATTCCAATTCATTTGTTTGTGATAATGTTATCTTGAAAAGGAAGAAATCAAGAATTTTAAATATTAAATGCTGAGTTATTTCAGACAGCATTAACCAATGTAACCTAAATGTAATTTGAAAAGCAAAGAAAAAAAAATCACTGTTTAAATGTCCATCAGATTATATTACTCAATATACACAGCATTTTTTTAAGTAAAAAAGGCAATACAGGGTTAAAAAAAATGTTTTTTTAATTTTTCAATCACTCTTAATTTAAACCCACAGATCTGTACATTATCACTTGTATAATCATAAATATTGCCTCTTATTGTAGGTTTAAGTTCAGGTTTAATATACAAGCAAATTCCTCCTCTCCTTTTATTACCACATATTAAAACAGTAGGACTATATTTTGTTTCCAGCATTGTCTTTCCCTGGCCTCCGTGGGCATTCAAGTGATCGGATTGGCGTAGGTTTGGTTTTGGGGATTTTAAATAAAAATGCTCTCTACAAGAGACTGTTCCCAAAGACTTTGGGAATGGTCCTACTTGGGGGCACCTTGTCTGTTTTGGTGAGGTCTGGGCAGTCATTTTGGAATGTGGGTGTGGGCTAAATGGTTCAGCTCTTCCTGCTCACTGCCTTGGTTACAGTAAGACAGGGGGCCAGATGATCAAAGATTCTCCTGCTCAGAGAGAGATTGTAGTGCAGACTTCACAGGGGCTGAACACACTGAATGGCTTCAGAAATTTCATGTATGTGAAGCAGAGACAAGTTCAGTGCAATATAGCACTGCTTGATATGAGAGTTTTGTTACACTTACAATTTGTGCTTTGTATTTTATATTACACTTCAGATTGGGTCCTTTCAGTATTACAGGGAGTGCCGAATTATTAGGCAAATGAGTATTTTGACCACATCATCCTCTTTATGCATGTTGTCTTACTCCAAGCTGTATAGGCTCGAAAGCCTACTACCAATTAAGCATATTAGGTGATGTGCATCTCTGTAATGAGAAGGGGTGTGGTCTAATGACATCAACAGCCTATATCAGGTGTGCATAATTATTAGGCAACTTCCTTTCCTTTGGCAAAATGGGTCAAAAGCAGGACTTGACAGGCTCAGAAAAGTAAAAAATAGTGAGATATCTTGCAGAGGGATGCAGCACTCTTAAAATTGCAAAGCTTCTGAAGCGTGATCATCGAACAATCAAGCGTTTCATTCAAAATAGTCAACAGGGTCGCAAGAAGCGTGTGGAAAAACCAAGGCGCAAAATAACTGCCCATGAACTGAGAAAAGTCAAGCGTGCAGCTGCCAAGATGCCACTTTCCACCAGTTTGGCCATATTTCAGAGCTGCAACATCACTGGAGTGCCCAAAAGCACAAGGTGTGCAATACTCAGAGACATGGCCAAGGTAAGAAAGGCTGAAAGACGACCACCACTGAACAAGACACACAAGCTGAAACGTCAAGACTGGGCCAAGAAATATCTCAAGACTGATTTTTCTAAGGTTTTATGGACTGATGAAATGAGAGTGAGTCTTGATGGGCCAGATGGATGGGCCCGTGGCTGGATTGGTAAAGGGCAGAGAGCTCCAGTCCGACTCAGACGCCAGCAAGGTGGAGGTGGAGTACTGGTTTGGGCTGGTATCATCAAAGATGAGCTTGTGGGGCCTTTTCGGGTTGAGGATGGAGTCAAGCTCAACTCCCAGTCCTACTGCCAGTTTCTGGAAGACACCTTCTTCAAGCAGTAGTACAGGAAGAAGTCTGCATCCTTCAAGAAAAACATGATTTTCATGCAGGACAATGCTCCATCACATGTGTCCAAGTACTCCACAGCGTGGCTGGCAAGAAAGGGTATAAAAGAAGAAAATCTAATGACATGGCCTCCTTGTTCACCTGATCTGAACCCCATTGAGAAGCTGTGGTCCATCATCAAATGTGAGATTTACAAGGAGGGAAAACAGTACACCTCTCTGAACAGTGTCTGGGAGGCTGTGGTTGCTGCTGCACGCAATGTTGATGGTGAACAGATCAAAACACTGACAGAATCCATGGATGGCAGGCTTTTGAGTGTCCTTGCAAAGAAAGGTGGCTATATTGGTCACTGATTTGTTTTTGTTTTGTTTTTGAATGTCAGAAATGTATATTTGTGAATGTTGAGATGTTATATTGGTTTCACTGGTAAAAATAAATAATTGAAATGGGTATATATTTGTTTTTTGTTAAGTTGCCTAATAATTATGCACAGTAATAGTCACCTGCACACACAGATATCCCCCTAAAATAGCTATAACTAAAAACAAACTAAAAACTACTTCCAAAACTATTCAGCTTTGATATTAATGAGTTTTTTGGGTTCATTGAGAACATGGTTGTTGTTCAATAATAAAATTAATCCTCAAAAATACAACTTGCCTAATAATTCTGCACTCCCTGTATTACATTCAAGTTTTGCACTTTCTATTTTATATTTTAATACATTTAGAATAAATAGATATAAAAATATATAGAAAAATTTCTGCTATGTGAATAGCATTGGAATGTAAAATATTCATAACTACCTTTGGGTTAGCACTGTAGGTTTAACTCCTGTCGGGTTAGCATGCAAGCAATAAGTATTAGGGGTTTTCAGTTTGCATTCTCCATTGAAGCCTATGGGGAGAAGTTAACAAGGTCACGATATCTGAAGTCCTGAAGTTAGCAGTTCTGCACGTGCCACTTGTAATCTGGCCATTATATTTAAATTTAATTCCTTCAGGTTTACATAACATTTTACTAAGGGTTTCTTGTCTTATAGGTACTTGGAACTCCTTATTTTACAGTTATTGTTTTATCTACTGAGGCTATTGAAAAAGATGTTATTCCAAAAGGGACAATTAAAGTAAAAATTAAACTGTCATGATCCAGAGAGAGCATGCAAAAAACAACAACAACTTTTACTTATATTATCTACTTTGCTTCATTTTCTCTGTATCCTTTGTATGAAAAGCATACCTAGATAGGTTCTGGAGCAGCAGTGCACTACTAGGAGCTAGCCACTACTTGGTGGCTGCACATAAATACCTCTTGTTATTAGATCAACAGATGATTCATCTAGCTCACAGTATTCTGTTGATGGTCCTTCAACAAAGGATACCAAGAGAATGAATCACATTTAATAATATAAGTGAATTGGAAAGTTGTTTAAAATTGTATGCTCTATCTAAATCATTAAATATTTTTGGGTAGTTTTGAATCCTTTTAACAATGCCAATAAAAGTGTGTAATATTGCTTAGGAGCCGGCCCATTTTTGGTTCAGGACCTGGGTTACGCTTGCTTATTGGTGGCTAAATGTCTGAATCATGAAAGAAAAAAATTGGTTTAGTATCCCTTTAAGGTCTAAGTCTAAGGTTCAAGATTATGCAAAATGTTTATATACAGTATGCACATGTACCTTGTAATATGATCTAGAGATAATTTTTTTCCCATGAAGTTAGGACAAAACTAAGCTAAGATATTGAGGTTTCTGTAAACATCTATATAACCAAACTTTTTTGTGCGCGATGACACAAAGACAAAGCTTGGTGCCACTCCTACTAAGAGAGGCAGAGGATCATAAGATATGCTGCTAAAGGAAATTGTAAATGAGCAGTTTGAGAGATAGGAAGCAAACCAGGAGAGGGTTGTGTCTCAGATGCCAAAAGAAAGTAGGATTTGTAAGAGGAGAGGATAGTGAAGTGTGTAGATCGCAGCAGATAGATTTATAAGAATTAGAAACAAGAAGTGCCCCTACGGTTTAGCTGATAGCAGATCATTTGTTACTTTAGTAAGAGCAGTTTTTTTTGAGTGTTTAGGGTGGAAACCAAACCAGATTGTAAGGAGTTAGTTCAGAGAACTTGAGTTAGCTGATTATTGACTAGTTGGAGGCAAAAGGAAAGTAAAGTGATTGGTCGATAGTTAAAAGGGGTGGAGCGTTTTTAGGATTAGTGTGATTGACGCATGCTTAAATGTATCAGGAAATGTGCTAGTGGCGAGAGACTGGCTAAAGAGATAAGATAGGAAAGGGGGTTAAAGAAGAAGAGTAAGTATGAAGAAGTTGTAAAGGAACTGTGTCAATTTTTTTATTTTTTATTTTTTTTTATATTTTTTATTGAGGTTATATCAATAAAACAGCATATATGAAATACCACAAAATACAGATGATATATAATATAACAAACAGATGTAAACTGAATAAGGCAAAAGTAATGCGTTAAATCTATGTGGAAGTTCATCTCAAACCTCATTTTTATGTTATTTGCTATAATGAGCTGCTCAAATGATAAAGGAGGTTACTTTTGAACCTGATGGCGCTTATGGTCATTAATAGAGGAAGTTGGCATTGAAAATGGTCACTTTTGGACCTAGTGTGTAAATAGATAGAAAGGTGGGGGAAATCAGCAGACCAAAGCTGCTTTAGGAAAAGGAAGAAAGAAGAGCAAAGAAAAGATGAGAGAGAAAAAGAGAAGGAGTGGGGGGGGAGAGGTTGGGCTCCTGAGAGAAATGTGTGTTAACTAAGGTTCAGGAAGTATAGAGGGAGATGGCAAGTTAATAAAACACATTTAAGTAGGAAGGATATGGTGGGTAATCTGTTATAATGGGTCAGGGGCTAGGGGCATCCATATTACCTTTGTGGGGACTATTTGAGCATGTTTAGTAAATTAAAATAAAAAAAAAGATAAAAATGTGATATGAACTAGCAGCTTGCTATGCTAGGTAAAAGGCTACACCAGGGGATAACAGGGCTGTTGGGTATAGACTGTGCCCGTGTATTAAGTGAGATAGAGTAAAAGGGAGAGTCTTAAATTATGTATAGATACTTAGTAAACTCATAAAGATAATAATCTAGCTCCTCCTGGTACATTGAGTGCAACTTATTATAGTGTAGGCAGATTTTGTGTGTCTTTTGACACAATCACATACTCAGCTAAGTCCTTGTAGTAGCTATATAATACAGATAAATAGGGAATTCAGGGATACATAGTAAGGAAATTTAAAAGTACTCTCTCCACTGGTAAGTGGGCAGTGGGGTAACAGTAGTGATCTCTGAGCATAATAAAAGAAAAACAAATTAATAGCAAGATATATGGTCAGTTTTTCCCTAGTCTAGATTTAAATAGTGTAGTAGATTGCTTTTATCTGAACATTTGTCTCATAAGCCTATTTATTCTACTAAGCATGGGCTACATGGTAGATGGAGTTAGCAAGAGCCTTATAAATAATATATAACACATAGTCCTTCATTCCCCAAGCTAGGCAAAACAGCCCGTGAGCAGAATTGGGTAAAGTCTGATAATGAGGAAGGTGGAGTTCACGGAAGGTGGGGGTCATCTAACAAAGTTACTGTGAGTCCATGGGATAATCTGGGTGGTATGAGGGGAAAAAACAAAGTCAAAGAGAAACTATACGAACTTTTTCAAACATCGATATGAACTTTGCGAAAGTCAGCATCATAATCAATCTCCCCACTTCAACCCACACCTCTCCGTATGCCTTTACTATCGAGGAGCTGGGATGCAGGTTGTAGTTTTGGCTTCTGAGTTTCTGAAGGAAACGCAAGTATGTACCCTAGTTCCCGTTTGAGCCGAAGTGGAAAGAGATATTCTGTTAATACCTGGTATCCGTGTGTAGGGCGCATGATGGTAAAGTTCTGGTCAGATCTGCAGCCTAGCAGTGCGTTAATTTTTGTGAACAGCGCCAGGTCAGTAACAGATAGGTCCTGGGTAAGTTTAGTTGTGAGGAATGGTGTCTGGGAGTTTCTATCAGTCCAGAGCGGGCCTATAGCACCGCTAGGATCTACAGCTGGTGTATCTGCCTCATTTCAACGGAGGTTCAGAGCTGTGTGGCACTTCTCCTCTTTGGGACTGACAACTGAGGTTAGTGAATTAGTATGTGTAGATGCCTCATCCCGGGACTGAGATGACTCCGGCGATGCGGTGGGCACTTTTACAGCGTACCGGAAGGTCTCAGTGTACTCCGTGGAGGCCGCCATCTTAGGTATCGGGTTGATCTTTTCTTCCCTCATATCTTTAACTATAGATAGTAGGTCACAGAAATTATGATCCATCTTCTCCTCGAAGGCTGTAAGCAGAGCCTGTAAGTGTATATGCAGGTCTGCCATATCTGATCGGCCAGTTGCTAAATCAACCTCGTGGTCGTGATAGGCGATGAGCTCCCCACACCATGCTGTCCCAAATATTAAAGCGGAACTGATGAGTTAGTTAGTGTGATTAGTGATTAGCAAATAACTTAGTAGTGAGTTTGTAGTGGGTATAGCGATTAAACCAGTGCTCTGTTAAATTATTGCTATTTGTGTTACTAGCACAACAAGGTTGTAAAGTTGATTGATTCCTGGGTATTAGTGTGATCCCCGTGTATTAGTGGTAGCCAACAGCTGATCAGTTTGTGTTAAAGGAACATGAAATCCTAAATTTTACTTTCATGATTCAGGTAGAACATACAATTTTCAACAACTTTTCAATTTACTTCTTTCATCAAATTTGCATCATTCTTTTGGTATCCTTTGCTGAAGGAGTAGTCATCTATTACTGGTAACTAGCTGACCACATCAGGTGAGCCAATGACAAGAGGCATATATGTGCAACCACAAATATACAGCTTGTTTCCAGTAGTGTATTGCTGCTCCTGAGCCTATTTAGGTTTGCTTTTCAACTAAGGATACCAAGAGAACAAAACAAAGTAAATTACAGAAATACACTGGAATGTTGTCTGCACATCTGAATCACGGAAGTTTAATTTTGACTTTAATTTCCATTTACAGGGACATTCCAGCCAAATTAGAATCCACGTGGATGCATTTCAGTTTCGTATAGAATCATTTTTGTAATATACATGTATTGGCAAAAATGCTTCTAATAAAAGCTATAGTTGTTTCAAAGGTGTATTTAAGTATGCACCGTGCACCAGCATTTTAAACACAGCACTTGTTCAGAGAGCCTTAGGTGCTTGTACCATCTGGTAATGACTCTCAGCTAGATTACGAGTTTTGCTTTATGAGTGAAAAAGCTTCATAACGCTGCTTTTTCACTACTGCTGCTATTACGAGTATTGTAGATATAGCTGTACCGCACACTTTTTTGGCCGTCACGCAACGTAGCTACCGCACTTTTTAAAAAGTCCTTTTTCAATGGGACTTCCATAGCGCCGGTATTACGAGTGTGCCTGTCCAGCCAAAAAGTGAGCGGTACAGCCTATAACTACAAGATCTGTACCGCCACCTGAAAGTCAGTAGTTATGGGTTTTACGTTACAAAGCTGTAGCATAAAACTCATAACTAAAGTGCTACAAAGTACACTAACACCCATAAACTACCTATTAACCCCTAAACTGAGGCCCTCCCGCATCGCAAACACTAAAATAAATTTATTAACCCCTAATCTGCTGCTCCGGACATCGCCATCACTATAATAAACATATTAACCCCTAAACCGCCGCACTCCTGCATCGTAAACACTAGTTAAATATTATTAACCCCTAATCTGCTGCCCCAATGTCGTCACCACCTACATACACTTATTAACCCCTAATCTACTGTCCCCAATGTCACCGCCACTATACTAAAGTTATTAACCCATAAACCTAACCCAAAGTCTAACCCTAACCTAACCTAAGCCTAGCCCTAACACCCACTAACTTTAACCTAATTAAAATAATTCCAAATAAAAATTAAAATTAATACCTAAATTATTCCTATTTAAAACTAAATAAATACTTACCTGTAAAATAAAACCGAAGCTAGCTACAATATAACTAATAGTTATATTGTATCTAGCTTAGGTTTTATTTTTATTTCACAGGCAAGTTTGTATTTATTTTAACTAGGTAGACTAGTTAGTAAATAGTTATTAACTATTTACTAGCTACCTAGTTAAAATAAATACAAATTTACCTGTAAAATAAAACCTAACCTGTCTTACACTAAAACCTAACATTACACTAAAATTAAATAAATTAAATTAACAAAATACATTTATCTGAATTACAAAAAATAATAAACACTAAATTACACAAAATAAAAAAGAAATGATCAAATATTTAAACTAATTACACCTAATCTAATAGTCCTATCAAAATAAAAAAGCCCATCCAAAATAAAATAAAAACCTAGCCTACACTAAACTGCCAATGACCCTTAAAAGGGCCTTTTGCGGGGCATTGCCCCAAAGAAATCCGCTCTTTTACCTGTAAAAAAAAATACAAACAACCCCCCAACAGTAAAACCCACCACCCACACAACCAACCCCCCAAATAAAATAAAAACCTAACTAAAAAAAACTAAGCTCCCCATTGCCCTAAAAAGGGCATTTGGATGGGCATTTCCCTTAAAGGGGCATTTAGCTCTTTTACAGTGCCCAAAGTCCCTAATCTAAAAATAAAACCCACCCAATAAACCCTTAAAAAAACCTAACACTAACCCCTGAAGATCAACTTCAAATTTTTGAAGACCCGACATCCATCCTCATCCAGCCGGGAGAAGTCTTCATCCAAGTGGCAAGAAGTCCTCAACGAAGCCGGGAGAAGTCTTCATCCAAGCAGCAAGAAGTCGTCCTCCAGGCGGGCAGAAGTCTTCATCCAGACGGCATCTTCTATCTTCATCCTTCCGACGCGAAGTGGCTCCATCTTCAAGACATCCGGCGCGGAGCATCCTCTTCTTTCAATGGCTATTGAAGAATGAAGTTTCCCTTTAAATGACGTCATCCAAGATGGCGTCTCTTGAATTACGATTGGCTGATAGAATTCTATCAGCCAATTGGAATTCAAGAGACGCCATCTTGGATGGCGTCATTTAAAGGGAAACTTCATTACAAGTAAGTATTTAGTCTTAAATAGGTATTATTTAGGTAATAATAGTAATTTTTATTTATATTTATTTTAATTATATTAAAGTTAGGGGTGTTAGGTTTAGGGTTAGACTTAGGGTTAGGTTTAGGGGTTAATATATTTATTTAGTGTTAGTGACGTGGAAGGCCAGAGGTTTAGGGGTTAATAACTTTAGTATAGTGGCGGTGGCGACGTTGGGGGCGGCAGATTAGGGGTTAATAAGTGTAGGTAGGTGGCGGCGACATTGGGGGCAGCAGATTAGGGGTTAATAAGTGTAGGTGGGTGGCGGCAACATTGGGGGCAGCAGATTAGGGGTTAAAAGTGTAGGTAGGTGTCGGCGACATTGGGGGCGGCAGATTAGGGGTTAATAAGTGTAGGTGGGTGGCGGCGACATTGGGGGCGACAGATTAGGGGTAAATAAGTGTAGGTAGGTGTTGGCGATGTCGGGGGCGGCAGATTAGGCGTTAATAAGCGTAATGTAGGTGTCCGCGATTAGGGGACGGCAGATTAGGGGTGTTTAGACTCAGGGTTTATGTTAGGGTGAAACATAAATTTTCTTTCCCCATAGGAATCAATGGGGCTGCGTTACGGAGCTTTACGCTCCGTTATTGCAGGTGTTAGACTTTTTTTAGCCGGCTCTCCCCATTGATGTCTATGGGGAAATTGTGCACAAGCACGTCAAAGCAGCTCAAAGAGGGGCTGGTATTTGTGTGCGGTATGGAGCTCAACGCTGCCATATTGCCCGCAAATGCAGGTTTTTTGCAAACCTGTAATAGCAGCGCTATTAAAGGTGAGCGGTGGAAATAACTTGCAAGTTATTACCGAGCCACTCATAATGCAAAACTCGTAATCTGGCTGTCAATTTGTTAATTGCTTATATGAAACATACAAGCCCCACTGGCACTTGGAGCAGCTGCAATATTTAAAATGCTAGTGCACTGCGAATATGTAGCTATGCTTCACATGCACGTGCAGAGGAAAATGTTAACATTAAAACAGTGATAATGTTTACTAAAAGTAGTATTGTCAATACATGTATATTGCAAATATGTTTCCATTAAAAGCAGTAATTCATCTATGTGCATTTAATTTTTGACTGGAATATTCCTTTAAATACATATGGCACTTTGAGGTAGAGTAGAGCTGGAGTAGAGAATAGGGTTTAGGATAGGGATTTGTAGTTTCAAACAATTATGGGATTAAAGCAGAGATGGTTTAGCATTCACTGACTATACTGACAAGCATTCACAACCCTAAAATCAATTTATTTCTCCATAGGGGTGTAAAAAAATAAGACATTGTTTCAAGATACTACCTGGCCTTTAGTTATGACTGGTAGTGTATAGCAATAGAGAGCAAGGGCTTGCAAGGCACTAGCATTCTAAGGAACACAACCATAACCCCAATCAGTAACCCTAATTAAATAAAAAAAACAGAATTCCTAACTTTTCTTTAATACAAATATCACCTCTCATCACAAGCATGCACCTGGATGTTATGGCTAGAGAGATTTTACCATACATAAGATTTCTTATATTCCAAGACAGATTGTCAACAAAGTTTACAATCAAGTTAATTAGAAATTATTACACTTCATTTAGTTTTGATCTATGAGTCTTAAAATACAGCACTAGGAAACTGAGATTTAGAACATGATCTCTATAAGAACTGTTATGATTGGTGTCCCTTAATAAAATAAAATAATTCTGCTGCCACCTAGAGGCTAATACGGATAATTAACCTGACTGCTAAAATAATAAACCAAATACACTAAATGTTACAACATTATTTTGTGAAAATAACCTGTATGCTCATTATCAGTGTATGCAGTCTCTTTAAAGGGACATAATACTCATATGCTAAATAATATGAAAGTGATGCAGCATCACTGTAAAAAGCTGATATGAAAATATCACCTGAACATCTCTATGTAGAAAAGGAAAATATTTTACCTCAAAATTTCTTCAGTTCAACCAGAGTAAGTGCTGTGTGAACAGTTATAGTTCAGCTACTGTCCAGCAGCAAGTTGACCCCCCCCCAAAAAAAATAAATAGCCAATCAGCATTAGCAGTACTGAGGTAATGCATTGCCTTTGCTGTGATCTCATAGGATTTCACTAAAATCTCATGAGACTTCATAAAACTTACTTAAACTGAATAGGAAAATAACATGACTGTGCCTGCACATGCCAGATGCAGACCCCTTGCACGTCCTGGGACAAGCATGGCTGCTTAAAGTATCTTTGAAGTGGGCTTTGAATACTTAAGACATTTGAGGTAATATTTTCTAGTCAGATTTTTACAGCTATGCTGGATCACTTTCATATGCTTCAACATTTGGGTATCAAGTCCCTTTAATGTAGAGTTTTAAATGTAACTGTTATAAAACTATCTTTATTTTATTTACCAAGGGACTTAATTACCTAAGTGTTTATTTATTGACATGTCTGAATCCTGACCATGTTCAGAGAAATTAATTGAAGATTTTTACGAAGAGTACTTGAGATGTGGTGGTGAAATAGAGTGGAATAAATTTAATAAAAAGTTTTTGACCTACCATTTTGTACCCCTATGGTTTTTGCTTACTCTATATAACCCATCATGTGTTGGAATACTTGTTATTTACTAATAAAAATCTACTACCAGTTTATTTACCAAACAAACTTGCCCAATTTTTAATATTGTGAAAGATAGTGGACTTCCTTTTGTGTTTTTTTGATAATGTGAATACTTTTACAGGACTACAGGGGACATTCTTTAGATGGGCATTTTTCTGGCCTGTAGTGCATTATATTGATCATTACCCCCTTGGTTACCAAACAGGTCTTACTTGTACTCTGGTACCAAATGATTATACAGCCATTTTACTCTGAAACAGCTGCCAACTGGTGTTACCACCTTTTCTAGAAAATATCACAGATAGAGCATGCAATTTTAAGCAACTTTCTAATTTACTCCTATTATTAATTTTTCTTCGTTTTCTTGCTATCTTTATTTAAAAAAGAAGGCATCTATGCTAAGGAGCCACACAATTTTTGGTTCAGACGCTGGACAGCACTTGTTTATTGGTGGGTGAATTTATTCACCAATCAGCAAGAACAACCCAGGTTGTTCTAAAAAAATGGTCTGGCATCTAAACTTACATTCTTGCTTTTCAAATAAAGATACCAAGAAAATTAAGAAGAGTTGATAATAGGAGTAAATTAGAAAGTTGCTTAAAATTGCATGCTCTAGAGGACTTCCGGTGGGTGGAGCTAACGGCTGGCAGCAAAGAAAGAGAGCTCCGCATCTTAAGCTCTGTTAATTTACTATATTGCGCTGCCAGTCGCCTTCCCACATCACAGCCTTGTTGGGAATCTTTCCCCCATAAGCCTCAACCGGCCAAACTTTGTGAAGGGCCGAAAATCGCCCTTGCCCCCGTGAGGTATTGCTGCGCAACTCCTGTGAGGAGACCAGAGAAACCGTGCGGAATACTGTACCCAGCGGAGCTGCTTGGACTGAAGGGCCATACATAGAGGCCAGTAAGAGTAACGCACAGGGAAACGTCTGCTTGACAAGGGCCTCACACAACATATACACGGCTCTAAGAACTGCTGTAGCCCCACATCACTCCCTAACGCACTGACAACAGGGGCCTTCCCCTTAGAGGTCTCATATGGGGATCTTGCTGTGCTGAGCCTGGACCCCTACTCCCACAAGTTTCACCCACTTTACAAACTACTGCACATTTATAGGGACTTTTATTGGGCACTTTATCCCTTTACAAAATAACATCTGGCTCCTAGCCCCCCTCCTCAGGTATAGGGGAGGAGAAGGGAAACAAATACATCTCTGGGACTATTCTCAAAGGACTCAAACAATTATTGATTTAACAGTGTAAAGAGGGGACGGGGAAAACTGTAAAATACTAACTACTTTTGTCTGTGCTGCTGGAAAAACACTTGATGGTGTGATAACACAGTCTTATACTGCCATCTAGCGGACTTTCATAGTCTCTGCAGCTGAACTTTCTTATTATTGCAAGCTATTTAACAAAAAGTTTTGCATGATGCTAGATCAGTATTTTTCACCTATTCCTAACCCATTGGCCGGAAGAATGGCCTCTAGAAACAAACAAGAAAAAGATTGCAGCTGAGGCGCAAGCAGAATCCCTGCCTTCCCCCAAGGCCCCAGACACTATTGTTGCAGACTCATCTGCCCTACTTCAGGAACTCAAATCCTTTTTCCTGCCAAAAATTTAGTCTCTACAGGCGGGTGTGGATACTCTCACCAGTGAGGTACGCCAGTTCTCAACAAGAATTACGCAAGCAGAACAACATATATCAGATGTGGAGGATAGGCAGGTGTCAACGACCGCCTCTGTGAGGCAGCTTCTCCTCCAGATTCAAGAGCTACAGGAAAGGTAGATGATCTTGAAAACCGTAGCCGAAGAAATAATCTTCGTGTAGTAGGGGTCCCTGAATCAATCAAAGGCAAAGACTTGCTGGAGTTCACAGCATTAACACTCCCTAAGCTGCTGAAAATGAACCTGGATCATCTGCCTCTAGATGTGGAGCGGGCTCACCGCATAGGCCCAGACAAAGGCCTGGAAACAACCAACTCTCGACCTCGTCAAGTAATCTTCAAATGCCTCAATTACCAGGAGAAACTAGCGCTGCTATGGGCATATCGAGCCCACACAGGAGACCTGGCTTTTGATGGAAAAAAGCTTCTAATCTTCCAAGATTTCTCCGCGGAGGTGACCAAGCTCCGTAGGGACTTTGCCCCTCTGTGTTCCTGCCTCTACAAGGAGGGGAGACAAGCCTCTCTGTTGTATCCTGCTAAGTTAAGATTGCAAACACCAGTTGGAGCTAAGTTCTTTTGCACTCCCAAGGAACTGCAAACATATTTGGACGCAGAGGGTCAGGGTGACATCCGCTGATCAAAGATGGACAGTTTCATTGCTGTTTTTGTCTTATTATGGAGAGATTAATGCTACAAAGATTCCCCTACATTAAGAGAACTTTCTGGACTGCCTCCTGGGTTGGCAGGCTACTCTGGTGGCCCCTCTACACTTGGACACTTACTCTGGTTATTGTATCACCTAAATACACGGTTTCCTCTGTTTTCCTTTGCTGGGGGAACAGAGAGATGAGGGATAATACTGTTGTTCTAATTGTTACTGCATTGTTTTGCATTCCAGATTGTACTTTGATGTTATTTATTTTTACAGAGGTCTTATTACCTTATCTTTTTATCAAGTTGCGGCCGCTGCCCATTGCCTTAGTTTTTAAGGCCACTCTCACTATACTGTACTCTACAGGTCTCATCTTATTGCCCTTTGCCTGTTTAGATATTTTGCCACTGTATCTTTTAGACCAACCCAAGTGACTGACCCCCACCCTAGACCTCAGAGTTGCTTTAGTCCAGTTTTTTCCTATTATTAGCCCCGAGGGAGATGGGGTCCCCCCTCCAGATTGAGTTTAGATATCAATTGGTCGCCACTTTAAAAATAGTCCTAATGAGCAGATGCTCCTCACTAAAGCCAAAATGCAACACGTTACTGCATTCCCTTCTTTATATTAAATTGAAATCTTACACTGTCGCTGCTTTGTCTTGTCTTGCAGGGTGCACCTTAATGCTATATGGTTGTTTTGGGGACACGCTCATCTGTTTTCTCAGACACTTGAACCTACTGACTGCACTTTCGGATGCTAGGGGTCGAATGCCACTGCTCGCTGTGGCTGATAGCTTTAGACCAGACAAGAAGGTCCCCCATAGACTGGAAACACTTGCATACTTGGTGATTACTCTAAATCCAATTCACACTCGGTTACTGACTATACTCATGTTGTTGACTGCCTCAGATGTCTTATCCTTTCTATCCACAGACATGATACAGAAACTTGTCGCTGCTCTTCCACTGGTTGTAATTTCAGTCACTGCTTTTAGACTATGCACGACTAGACTGACCCGCCGGACTAACTACCTAATACCAGAGCCCCTCCCTTCCCCTGTCCTTGGCTCTGGAGACTCCTTCTCCTTGCCCTCCAACACACTCAAGTTTGACCATGCCACTAATCTCTCTTTGCAACCAAAACCACTAATGTACCTGTTGTTGTTAATTATAAACATGTTCTGTGTTCACGATCAATCGTTACAGATGTATATGTGTGATATACTGATGCTTGTATATTCTTCCTTTCTGCAGAAACCATACCTTTGCTCCGGGGGGGAATTCATGTCATGGAACACCACATCCGTGGGAGTCGTGCGCCCTGGCCTACTTACTCTCCCTTTTTCCTCCCAATTGTGAGTACCTTACCCGGCACAATTTCTTTTCACTACATGCATCACAGCTATACTTTTCACTTCAGACCGCTTTTTGAGCGCAACCCTGCCTCCCCCTCCTTGAATAGCGTATTTTCTACCCCACATGTTTCATAAAATAATTGCTTCTTTAGCAATTGACACCCAACTTTCCTTACGTTATGGCGCTGTGGTGTAACATAGTCTCATGGAATGTTGGAGGTATCACCTCCCCTGCAAAGCGCAGCAGAATCTTACACTATTTAAATTCAATACAGGCTGACATAGTGCTTCTTCAGGAGACTCACTTGACCCAAGAGGAACATGCCAAGCTTAGAATTAGATGGGTAGGGCAAGTCTTGACTACACCAACAGAGGGTAGGAAACGGGCAGTAGCGATACTGGTACGGTAGGGGCTTCCATTTACATTTACAGACACCCATATACTGTAGATGCTAAGGGCCGTTTCATTATTACAAACCTTCACATAGCCTCCAAGACATACTTACTCTGCAATGTCTACGGACCAAACGCCCTCTCCCGCCAATTCAGGCATAACCTACAGACACTTCTTACAAAGCGAAATGAGTTTCCAGTCATTATTGGAGGCGACTTTAATATGGCGCAGTTGTCACCACTTGAAAGATTCATAGAACCCTCATTTTCTCAAGCTTATTGTCCCAACTCCCAGCGGCAACAAAGTGAAACCAAATTGGCCTCAGGTTTCAGGGAGGGCCTGGGATTAGTGGATCTCTGGAGACTACGCAATCTGGAAGACAGAAACTACACATGTATGTCCAAAATGCATCATACCTTGTCTAGGATTGACTACTTCTTAACGTCTCTTGGCCTTACACCCCTTATTCCCCTCAGCACAATACATCCCATCACTATCTCAGATCATGCACAAATCTCCCTGTTGCTCAATCCCAATCCCGCAGATAGTACATGCAGAGCATGGAGATTCCCCTCTTACCTTTACAACAATGCTGACTTTTGTCAGCAATTACTTTCTTACTAGCTTGACTATACTGTGGAAAATGCACAGCATCTACACAAACCTGATCTCTTTTAGCATGCATCAAAAGCTGTACTGAGAGGTAGGATCACAGCATACTTTGCCCACCACAAAGTCCAGGCCAAACAAATAACTAACCAACTACTCCAAAAACTTTCGGAAGCGTGCAATAATTATCTGAGTCACCCCACACCCTAGACTCGACAACCCTACTATAACCTGAAACAAGAAAGGGACACCCATATACAAATGGTAGACAACACACACGCAGCACATCGACAGGGCAGGTTCTACAGGTATGGGAACAAAGCTGGTAAGCTGATGGCGAACATGGTCAGAACCATTGCAGCTAAATCTACCATCCCAGCGATTATGTCAGAGGGGGGTTTGAGTTCAGACACTCCTACAATCATGAAAGAGTTTGTGTATTTCTACACCAAGCTATACGCCAAACAAGATATCTCAGAACCTGACAAGCACTCTTTCTGGAACAATGTAGCCATCCCTACATTAACGCAGGATCAGCAATCCTCCCTTAATGCCCCTATTCACGCGCAAGAAGTAGTGAATGCCATTAAGCATGCCAAACTGGGCAAAGCGGCGGGACCTGATGGTCTCCCTGCAGAGCACTACAAACTTTTATGCACTGAAATAGAGCCCACCCTAGCGACACTATTCTCTGAATACCTTTTAGGCCAGTCAATGCCCAACCCCAGATTCACAGATGCCTGCATTTGTGTCATACTGAAACCGGATAGGGATCCCGCTCTGCCCTCGTCTTAAAGGCCGATCTCTCTATTAAACAGAGACTATAAATTGTTTACAAAAATCTTAGCTGATAGACTAGCAGGGATCCTCCCATCGTTAGTGCACCAGGATCAGACTGGGTTTGTTAAGCAGTGCTTCTCAGTTGTTAATTTGCGGAAAATGCTTGCAGTTATTTTACATTATCACCATGCTCGCAGCAGCCCATCCGATTATCCCTTGGCGGACGCATGCTTGCTCTCTGTCGATGCCGAAAAGGCATTTGACAGGGTGGGGTGAGATCACTTATATACCTCCCTGCTGAAATTTGGCATCATGGGCCACTTCTTTGACGCAATACAACGACTCTATTCCATGCCCTCAGCGTCCATAATCATCAATAATGGCCTATCCTCCTCCTTCAGGCTAAAGAGAGGAAGGAGGCAGGGCTGCCCGCTGCCCCCTCTACTATTCAACCTGGCCATCGAGCCGCTAGCATGCTACATACATCAACATTGTGCTGGCCTTCAGATCCATACACAAACACTGCTCCTTTCCCTGTTCGCGGACGACCTGTTGTTGTACATTGGCGAGCCTGCACTAAATGTTCCAAAACTACTAGATATCTTGGCACGATTCGGAAGATTCACTGGATACAAAATAAATGTAGATAAGTCGGAGGTAACGTGGATCCAAAACAAAAGTGGCACGAACTTCTCTGATACCACTCTTAAAATAATGTCTGGCTCTTTTAAATATTTGGGTGTCCTCCTACATATTGATCCCACACGTATTTACCACCTTAATATACCTAAAACTATAGCCACTATACAGAGCCTGGTTCAGGGATGGAGGGGACTCCATCTTTCCCTTCATGTGATAATCCACTTGCTAAAAGTGATAGCCTTGCCCAAGATCTTATACCCCTTGCAGATGCTTCCCCTCATCCTTTATAGCAAAGATATACAAACTTCATAGCAAAGATATACAAATAAAAAATTGTCTATGCCGCTAAACGCGGGTGGTCTCAGGTTCCCTAATATACAATGGTATAAATGGGCGACACTTGCTAAAATAATCCTGGGATGGTTGACTGGCTCTGAGTACTTCTGCCCCTTAGTGGAACAAGATATTACTGCACCAATACATCTAGCCTACCTCCCACATGCCAACCTATCTGCTCTCCCCCGCCATGTCTCCCAAAACATACTGTTTCAGGACCCCTTGAAAGCGTGGCATAAGCTATGTATTTTCTAGGGTTTAGATAGGACGGTAACCAGATTTTTACCCATACAAGGCAATCCAAAATTCATCCCTGGCTACACTATCCGGCCCTTTCAACATTGGAAGGCCCAAGGTTTGACCTAAATCGTGCAACTATTTAACCCCATTACATTTCAAATCCTTCCCTTCCACAGCCTGCGAGATACCTACCATATACCTGCCGGCTCCATGTTTGCCTATTTCCAATCCAGACATTACGTCCAGGCCCTCATCTCATCTGACATGCTGAGAAACACAAACTCCAACACTGACAAACTATGCCAAATCACAAAACAGGGGTCTCATTCCATCACTCACACCTATAATGGGATCTTAGCCCACCTAGAGCAATCTGTTATGCAAACGATACACGTTAAGTGGCAGGGGATGAGGGACATCTCAATTATCTTACAGAAGATTACAACAAGTTTTTCTATGGTCCACAGGGTTACACTCTCTGATTATTCGAGAGAAGCACACACTAAGCTACTCCACCATGCATATATTTTACCAAAATCAAGAACAAAATGGGTTCCACAAGCACTAGACGTACACAACAAATGTTCAGCCGAGTCTCCTGATCTTATTCACCTTATGTGGGATTGCCCTAAATTTAAGAAATTATGGGGCAAGGTCAACTATTGGCTCCAGAAAATTCTGCAAGAGACTGTGACTATGACGGCCTCCAATGTTATTTTTTTGCATGACATGGGCATTGCACCGCAGGGCCAGAAATTTTTACATTCTGTCATTCTGCTTACCAGAAGGCTCATCCTACAATATTGGATATCTACTAGAGCCCCTCCCTTCAAGAAATTTACGAACGCAGTGAAAGCCCAAATTCTTAGAACAGGCTGACGTGCAGGGGGATTTAGACAAGAGAATTAAATCTTTTGTTCACAAATGGGAACCTTACCTATTGTACATCCCTCCCAGCTTGAGACATAGAATACTCCAACCCTTCCGCAATTCATTGTTTATTCTTGTGGAAAATTTGGCTGGCAGATGGTGCCCCCCTTCCCCATCCCCCCCACTCGCATACTTAGACTATACATGATTCAGACTATGATCCACCATTTACTATCCATGTGTTTGTGCCGGGAGGTCTCCAACCTCCCCCCCCCCCACCCGGAGCAGAAGACCCTAATGGTGTGGTTCTTGTTAGGGCGCTATGCTATGTTATATTGTTTATGTTTATTATTTTTTTGCTTTTTATGTTTATGTAGTTTAAAAAAAAAAGATAAAACCAGATTTGCATCTAGGTGTGGAAATGGCCTACCTTTTGGCGATACTCCTCTGTCCTGTGAGGTAGGAGATGTGTCACATCCACTGTACTTTTATATGTGAACATGCTATTTCTGTAAATGTTTCTTCCATGCCATGATGTATCTGGACTCAAAATAAAGTTAAAAAAAAAAAAAAATTGCATGCTCTATCTGAATCACGAAATAAAAAATTTGGGTTCAGTGTCTCTTTAAAGGATCTTTCCATTAGTCATTTGTGAAATGCCATGCATGCAATAAATAAATGTTTTTTCTTTAGCTGTGTTCAGTGACGTATTCCCATAATAGTAATGCTGGTTTACTAGTAATTTCTAGCTTGATTAATTATTTTCTGTGACCTACGTGCCATTCAGACTGTTTAAACACCAGTTGGCAAGCTGAAAAAGTTAACAGATCTTAATTTTAGCATGTCTGACTGTTCCTATAATTTGTGGTTTCTAAAATTCAGCACAAACAATACCATCTCCTTTGATGCACAGGAGAAACCTGTCAGCTCCGCAACCCTGGCAATTCTGTTGTATTCATATTTAATGCCATTTTTTTTAAAAGTTATACTAAAATGCACATAAAATTGTAGTTGCATACGGCTAGATTACGAGTTTTGCGTTATGAGCGGCTCGGTGCTAACTTGCAAGTTATTGTTACCGCTCACCTCCCTATAGCGCTGCTATTACAGGTTTTCATAAACCCGGTGTTAGCAGGCAATATGTGAACGTTGAGCAAAATTGAGCTCCATACCGCACTCAAATACCAGCGCTGCTTAGAGCTGGTTTTATGAGCTCGTGCACGATTTCCCCATAGACATCAATGGGGAGAGCCGGCTAAAAAAAAGCCTAACACCTGCAATAAAGGAGCGTAAAGCTACATAACGCAGCCCCTTTGATTCCTATGGGGAAAGAAAAGTTATGTTTACACCTAACACCCTAAAATAAATCCCGAGTCTAAACACCCCTAATCTGCCGCCCCTGACATCGTCGATACCTACAATACACTTATTAAGCCCTAATCTGCCGCCCCTGACATTGCCGCCACCTACCTACACTTATTAACCCCTAATCTGCCGCCCCTAACATCGCCACCTACATTACACTTATTAACCTATGGGGGCCAATTTATCAAGCTCCGAACGGAGCTTGTGGGCCCGTGTTTCTGGCGAGTCTTCAGACTCGCCAGAAACACCAGTTATGAAGCAGCGGTCTAAAAACCGCTGCTCCTTAACCCTGTCCGCCTGCTCTGATGAGGCGGACAGGAATCGCTGGAAATCAACCCGATCGAGTATGATCGGGTTGATTGACACCTTCTTGTGAGCTGCTGGTGCAATGTTAAATGCAGAGAGCGTATTGCTCTCCACATTCAGCGAGGTCTTGCGGACCTGATCCGCACTGTCGGATCAGGTCCGCAAGACATTTGATAAATAGGCCCCCTAATCTGCCACCCCCAATGTCGTCACTACCTACCTAAACTTATTAACCCTAATCTGCCGCCCCCAATGTCGCCGCCACTATACTAAAGTTATTAACCCCTATACCTAACCCTAAGTCTAACCCTAACCCTAACACCCACTAACTTTAATACAATTAAAATAAATCTAAATAAAATTACTTTCATTAAATAAATAATTCCTATTTAAAACTAAATACTTACCTGTAAAATAAACCCTAAGCTAGCTACAATATAACTAATAGTTACATTGTAGCTATCTTAGGTTTTATTTTTATTTCACAGCTAAGGTTGTATTTATTTTAACTAGGTAGACTAGTTAGTAAATAGTTATTAACTATTTAATAACTACCTAGTAAAAATAAATACAAATTTGCCTGTAAAATAAAACCTAACATGAGTTACACTAACACCTATCCTTACAGTACAATTAAATAAATTACGTTAATCAAATACAATTAACTAAATTACAAAAAAAACCACTAAATTACACAAAATAATAAATAAATTATCAAATATTTAAACTAATTACACCTAATCTAATATCCCTATCAAAATAAAAAAGCCCCCCAAAATAAAAAAACATAGCCTAAACTAAATTACCAATAGCCCTTAAAAGGGCTGTGATGAGAGTGGGAGGTGACGTCATCGGATGGGGGCGGGGCTTAGGTCCGTTTGTCTATGTCGCAGTTACTAAGTGAGATCAATGGTACCAGATGTATATTTCCATGCTCTGCAATAAAATAGTGTTGTACCCTCTTTGCTGTGTCCTGCATCTCATGACATGGGCCTCTAGTTATCAAGCCGTCAACCTCAAATACGCTGGAATTCCGCAGCCTATTTGTGGTGAGGCTGATTCGCCTAAGTTATCAAGCCCTTTACACCGGCAAAAGTAGAATTTTGTGACGTAAGCTTCGATCCGCCGGACTCTGTCTGACACAGATCGATTCTTATTAAATTAATTATTCCTATTTAAAACAAAATACTTACCTTTAAAATAAACCCTAATATAGCTACATTATAAATAATAATTTTATTGTATCTATCTTAGGATTTATTTTTATTTTACAGGCAAATTTCAATTTATTTTAACTAGGTACAATAGCTATTAAATAGTTATTAATTATTAAATAGCTACCTAGTTAAAATAAAGAGAAATTAACCTGTAAAATAAAAACTAACCTAAGTTACAATTTCACCTAACACTACACTATACTTAAATAAATTATTCCTATTTAAAACTAAATACTTACCTGTAAAATAAACCCTAAGATAACTACAATGTAATTAATAATTACATTGTAGCTATTTTAGGATTAATATTTATTTTACAGGTAACTTTGTATTTATTTTAGCTAGTTAGAATAGTTATTAAATAGTTATTAACTATTTTATAACTACCTAGCTAAAATAAATACAAAATTACCTGTAAAATAAATCCTAACCTAAGTTACAATTAAACCTAACACTACAATATCATTAAATTAATTAAATAAATTACCTACAAATAACTACAATTAAATACAATTAAATAAACTAACTAAAGTACAAAAAAAAAGCTAAGTTACAAACATTTCAAAAATATTACAACAATTTTAAGCTACTTACACCTAATCTAAGCCCCCTAATAATTAATTAATTCTACATTAAAAAGTTAACAGCTCAATTACCTTACCAGCCCTTAAAAGGGCCTTTTGCGGGGCATGCCCCCAAAAAAACAGCTCTGTTGCCTGTAAAATAAAAATACAACCCTCCCCCAACATTAAAACCCACCACCCACATACCCCTACACTAACCCAAACCCCCCTTAAATAAACCTAACACTACCCCCCTGAAGATCATCCTACCTTTAGCCGTCTTCAGCCAGCCGACCACCGATGGAACCGAAGAGGAGATCCGGAGCGGCAGAAGTCATCATCCAAGGGGCGCTGAAGAAGTCTTCCATCCGATTGAAGTCATCATCCAAGGGGCGCTGAAGAAGTCCTCCATCCGATTGAAGTCATCATCCAGGCGGCGTCTTCAATCTTCATCCATCTGGAGCGGAGCGGAGCCATCTTCAGACGAGCCTACGTGGATTCTATCAGCCAATCGGAATTAAGGTAGGAAAAATCTGATTGGCTGATCCAATCAGCCAATCAGATTGAGCTTGCATTCTATTGGCTGATCGGGACAGCCAATAGAATGCGAGCTCAATCTGATTGGCTGATTGGATCAGCCAATCGGATTGAACTTCAATCTGATTGGCTGATTGGATTAGCCAATCAGATTTTTCCTACCTTAATTCCGATTGGCTGATAGAATCCTATCAGCCAATCGGAATTCGAGGGACGCCATCTTGGATGACGTCACTTAAAGGAACCGTCATTCGTCGTTCAGTCATCGGTGGAAGAAGATGGCTCCGCGTAGGCTCGTCTGAAGATGGCTTTGCTCCGCTCCGGATGGATGAAGATTGAAGACGCTGCCTAGGGTAGAGCATTTTTGTATTTTGGGGGGCTTTGTTATTTTATTAGGGGGCTTAGATTAGGTGTAAGTAGCTTAAAATTGTTGTAATATTTTTGAAATGTTTGTAACTTATTTTTTTTTATTTTTTGTAACTTAGCTTTTTTTTGTACTTTAGTTAGTTTATTTAATTGTATTTAATTGTAGTTATTTGTAGGTAATTTATTTAATTAATTTAATGATAGTGTAGTGTTAGGTTTAATTGTAACTTAGGTTAGGATTTATTTTACAGGTATTTTGTATTTCTTTTAGCTAGGTAGTTATTAAATAGTTAATAACTATTTAATAACTATTCTAACTAGCTAAAATAAATACAAAGTTACCTGTAAAATAAATATAAATCCTAAAATAGCTACAATGTAATTATTAATTACATTGTAGCTATCTTAGGGTTTATTTTACAGGTAAGTATTTAGTTTTAAATAGGAATAATTTATTTAAGTATAGTGTAGTGTTAGGTGTGATTGTAACTTAGGTTAGTTTTTATTTTACAGGTTAATTTCTCTTTATTTTAACTAGGTAGCTATTAAATAGTTAATATCTATTTAATAGCTATTGTACCTAGTTAAAATAAATTGAAATTTGCCTGTAAAATAAAAATAAATCCTAAGATAGATACAATAAAATCATTATTTATATTGTAGCTATAGGGTTTATTTTAAAGGTAAGTATTTAGTTTTAAATAGGAATAATTAATTTAATAAGAGTTAAATTTATTTAGATGTATTTAATATTTAAGTTAGGGGGGTGTTAGGGTTAAGGTTAGACTTAGGTTTAGGGGTTAATAATTTTATTATAATGGCGGAGGTGTAGGGGGGGGCAGGATAGGGGTTAATACATTTATTATAGGTGGCGACGGTGTGGGGGGGCAGGATAGGGGTTAATAAGTTTAATATAGGTGGCGGCGGGGTCCGGGAGCGGCGGTTTAGGGGTTAAACAATTTATTTAGTTGCGGCGGGGTCCGGGATCGGCAGGATAGGGGTTAATAAATTTATTATAGGTGGCGGCGGTATAGGGGGGGCAGGATAGGGGTTACTAGGTATAATGTAGGTGGCGGTGGGCTCCGGGAGCGGCGGTTTAGGGGTTAATACATTTATAAGAGTTGCGGCGGGGTCTAGGAGCGGCGGTTTAGGGGTTAATAACTTTATTTAGTTGCGGGAGGTATAGTTAGTGTGGGTGCTTAGTGACAGCTTGTCAATAAAGCTGTCAAAAAGCCGAAGAGCAGCGAGATCGGATGAGTGATAACTATCACAGTCCGCTGCTCATCGCCCCGTACTTGGTGCACGGCTTTTTGACAGATTTATTGATAACTTTGGCGAGATTTTTCAGGTCCGCGGCGGCAATGGTAGGTGAGCTTAGGCGGGCGTATTGGGGCCAGCAATGGCAGGTAAGTAGACACGTTGATAACTAGAGGCCATGGTGTCAGAAGTTCTTGCCTGTGCTTCTGTTTCCTGATTGATGACTATGTCGAAGTTTACCCCACCTGAGCCTTTTGATTTCTCTCAGCCTGCAGCTTGACCCACATGGCGTCAGCGGTTTCAGCGCTTCAGGATTGCTTCCAAGCTGGACAAGGAGAGTGGAAAAGTACAAGTTAATTCTCTTTTATACTCTTTGGGGAAAGATGTGGAGCCAGTATTCAATGCCTTTACTTTTCAAGAAGGGGAAGAATTTGACTTTGAAATAGTTATGAACAAACTTTGTGCCCAAAAGAAATGTGATTTCACAAACCGTGAAAATGATCACAAGAGGGCCCTATATCTAAACACACAGAACAAATATTTCACAGTGTGCCACAAACACATTAGGCAATATGTAATGTGTATAATGGATAATAGATTCTCATTAAATGTATAGTGACATAACGAAATCTACAATATAATAACCAGTCTCTGTAAGAACAAGTTCATATGTTGAGCGGTATGTTCAGAATCCCCACACTAGGATTTCAACAAATCTCTGACAGGCAGCACTTTCCTTTCCTCCTTCACAAGAGAACTCTTCTGAAATGTTTCCAAACACAGAGAGGTGCCAACATGTGTGTATCAGTATTATACGACCAGCATACATATAGATTATTCTAAGCACAGGGTACTCACAATTTTGCCGAGCACACCAATGTGCTTGTGGAAGCGGGCTGGCTATTACAGCTAACCAGCTGGCTGTCTCCGGTCTCTCAATTCGGATCTCACCGATCTATCCGTCTGGTAGTGACAAGCTCACACAAGGAGGATGTAAGGCAACGATGTTTAAAAAACGTGATACTTTATTGCAAATCCACTGCAAACAAAGACCTTAAAAACATTCCTCTTAGGCGAGCATATGATACAATGTTGTTCTTTTATTTTGCTACGCATTTCTAAGGCCGTTTCATCAGGCATAATAAAAATTTTTATTGAACCGGCTTATATTGCTGCTCACTACCAAACAAAATGTTAATCCCTCCCCTATAGGGAGTGTGCTCTATAGCCAATCACTATCCACCTCAAAATAGGTGTGAACTTCCCTACATGTAAACGCTCGCTATCCTACCACTGTTAACTCTTCACCTACAAGGAATGAGTTTTAGGGAAACTCGCTATCTTTTTTTTTTTATAATATAGTTTTTATTCAGACGTATGCAATACAGTCATAATGAGAAACATTATATAGCAACATTATGTGAACAATAACAACATTAAATACAACTTTTACAATGATGATATGGTCTCAATATGGTCTTAATTATATAAACTGGGAATTTAAACCTCACAAGTCCCATCAAAATCCAATGTCCTTTAGCGCAAACAGGAAGACAATCATTGTGTTCAACAAAAATATGTAGTAATGACATAATAACAATTGGAAACTAGCATGTGATTAATATACTTGGAGTGAACTCATGGTAAGAGGGAATATATCAGAGTATGAGATCAACTCAATAAATGGTTTCATATTGAAAGATCTTCACGGGTATGACATCTCTGAATAAAGATAAGGAAAAAGAAAGAAGATGAAAGAGATAGCAAAAGAAGAGGAGGAGAAAGAAGAAAAGAGGGGGAAAAAAAAGGGGGGGAGGGGAAAGGTAAACACCAGAGGGGGGGGGGATTCACAGTTGGATAAGACATAAATACAGTTACATAGTGGTCTGGTGTTCTATCTACTTCACCCTAAACCACTCTATTTCAGTATCTTACTAAACTGAGGTATGGGTCACCAAGTCCAAATAGAACTATCACGAGTTATACAGGACTATGATCCCAAACGGAGATATGTAAGTCTTCAGAACTATGTATGTGAGAAACATATGCTTCCATTGATTTCAGATACCTTAAGGTGTCCATGATTTGCTCTCAAAGTGGAGAGGTCAGCCGCAACTACATTCTGGCAATGGACAACTTTATAACCAGAAACAAATAGACACAAAACAGTCTCTGCGAGAGAGGTAACTTTGAAGGGAGAATGTGGAACAAACCCACACTGGGTGTTGCTGAAATTGGGATACCCCTTGAGTTGCAGTAGTGAACTGCCTTTTGCCATAATGGTGCCACAACCGGGCAAAACCACCAAATATGGGCTGGGGTGCCCAGGGCTTCGCATCCCCTCCAACACTTGGGGGAATTTGTGTGCAATATTTTAAAAAGGCGGACCGGCGTCATGTGCCACTGTAGTAATACTTTGAGGAATAGTTCGTAGAGGGTGACGCAATGTGCCGCCCTTCTGGTTAGTCGAGTTGCCTGATGCCAGGCTAATGGGTCATGAGTTATAGCCAAAGAAGATTCCCATTGTTTTATCAGTGCAGATTTATTGAAGGTCGAAGGGCTCAGGATGTCCTGATAAGAAGACGAGAGTAATTTTTTAAATGAGATCTTTAAATCCCATTTCGTCTCCCATCTAGTTTTGGATTGCAAGGGATCTCTGACGAAACCCCATGCTTTAAGGAAGCTCCTTATTCTCCAAAACGCAAAATGCAAGAGTAGAGGCGGGTTATATTTCTGAAGAAAGGCTTGGTATGAGAGTAGTTGAGACCTTTCGTATAGGTCAGCTACCTTAATAATGTCCAGGGCCGACCACAGAGATGGATGGGTATCTGGTAGAGCTAAAAGAAGTCCCTTTATCCTATGAGATGGTGATGGGAGGGGTGCCACTGTAGGTAGGTTATGGATTTTGTCCCAGAATTTTAGATTAGAGGCTATGATGGGATTAACTAGAGCAGCCTGCGGCCTAGCGTGTTTAGGTATCCAAACCATATCCTCAAGAAGAATTCCCGACGGGAGCGAAGCTTGCTCCAGTTCCGCCCATCTGCTGTCAACTGACATACCCCATTGTGTCACATGGGATAGGAGAGCAGCTTCATGATAGTAAAGAATGTTAGGGGCAGCCACCCCTCCAGCAGATACAGGTTGCTGTAAGATGTTCGTTACGACTCTGGGTACCTTATTTCGCCAGATAAATATATTACACAGTTGTTGGAATTTACGGATCAGGGACTTAGATATTGGGATAGGTAACGACCTGAATAAATAGGTCAACTTAGGCAGCAGGCTCATTTTAAATGCAGCTATGCGACCCAACCATGACAAGGATGGTACATTCCAAGTCTTTGTAGACGCCTCTATCTCTGATAATAAGGGAGAAAAGTTCATGGAGAGAATAGTGGGAATGCTATGTGATAAAATCACACCTAAATGTTTGATATGCGAGGTAGACCAATTGATTTTCTATTGCTTCCTCAATTCGGCTAAAATGGCTTCAGAGATATGGATAGCGTAGGCCTCTGATTTAGAGACGTTAAGCTTATAATAGCTGACTGAAGCAAACCTCTCTAGTAGGGAGAAAAGGTGTGGCAGTGACTTGACTTCGGTCCGAAAGCAGCACCGTCAAGTCATCAGCAAACAGAGCTGTAGTCTGAGTTGTGTGGTGGATGTCCACTCCCACTATTTGAGGGGATGACCTAATGGTAGTAGCCAGAGGTTCCATAACAAGTGTAAATATGAGGGGCGATAGTGGGCAGCTTTGCCTCGTTCCATTCATGATCTCGAAGGGATCAGAACAGAACCCAAGTCCTCTGACTGTGACTGATGTGTTGGAATACAGTGCTGCTATGGAAAAAATAAATGAAGCGGGCAAACCGAACCTTCGCAGGACCGCAAACATATAATCCCAGTTCACCCTGTCGAAGGCCTTTTCTGCATCCAACGACAGGGTGACACAGGGCAGACCCAAACTACTTACTTCAAAGTATATATTTAATAATCTCCTGGTATTGTCAGGCCCTTGACGCCCTTTAACAAAACCTACCTGGTCACAATTAACCAGGGATGGTAAGACGAGATTGAGGCATGCAGCCAAGATTTTTGCGTATATCTTGACGTCAAGATTTAGCAATGAGATAGGTCTATAGCTGGAGCATTCGGTAGGGTCCTTCCCTGGTTTGGGAAGTGTAATAATAGTTGCCTGCAGGAACTCAGTAGGAAAGGTACCGCATGAGCTTGCCTTAGTGAAAAACCGTAATAAAAGGGGAAGAAGTTGCAGTTGGAATTTTTTGTAAAAAATATCTGTAAAACCGTCTGGTCCCGGTAATTTAAAAGCCTTAAGGGATAGAATAGCAGTTTTAATCTCAGCACTGGAAATAGGGGCCTGTAGCGCCTCCACCTGTGCATCATGGGTGATAGGGAGATCAAGAGAGGAGAGAAATTCACCTATATGGTCTAGAGTTGGAGGAGAGATACTATCGTCTTTTGACAAATTATAAAGGGACTTGTAATAATTCGCAAAAACTGAACCTATCTCTCTCGGATGGGTTATGCTTTGGCCCTTTGATTTTAAAGAATGTATGCGGGCCGCCGCCGTGCGTTGACGTAATCGATTGGCCAAAAGCCTATCGGCTTTATTGCCTTTATAGTAAAAGGTTTCTTTAAGTCTAAGAAGTCTACTTGCAGACCTCTCGGTTTCCAATTTAACTATTTTCGTCTTAAGATTGGTGAGTTGTTCGCGTAGGAACAGCGTTGGGACGGTTTTGTGTTCCGCGGTAAGCTTCCGGAGAGTCACGATCAAATGAGCCAATGTTTCGCCTCTAGCTTTCTTTTGTGCCGCTGCAACTTTAATAAAGGACCCCCCTCACATATGCCTTCAAAGAAGCCCATAGTATAAAGTCATCTACCTCACCGTTGTCATTGATTTGAAGGAACTCAGTTATATCTTTAGCGAAACCAGCTACTGTACTAGGGTCTGAAAAAACACTTGGCGAGAGTCGCCACACTGGCATACTCTGCAGTTCTAGCGGCGATTTAAGAACAATGTGTACAGGGTCATGATCAGACCAAGGGCATGGAGGAATCCATGACCTAGAGATACAGTCTAGAAATCTTGGCTCACAAAAGAAGAAGTCTATACGCGAATATGAATGGTGAACCGTCGAGAAAAAGGTATAATCTCGCGAGGACATGTTGAGAGCTCGCCAAACATCAAATAGATAGAATTGAGACATAAGATTTTTGAATTTATGAGATTGGTCAACTAAGGTTTTATCGCATTTATGAGATTTGTCTGACTTTTTGTCCAATGAAGGGTCCCAGACCATATTAAAATCTCCCGCAATGAGAAGAGATCCCTGTCGCAAACTGTCTAGTTTATTTAAAAACTTGCGCAACATAGTTATATGTTGTTTATTCGGTCCATAATAAGAAGCCAGCGTATAAGCTACACCATCCAGTCTACAGACTAGAATCAGATATCTGCCTTGTAAGTCAACCTCAACATGGACTGGGTCATACGCTATATCTTTGTGGATAAGAACAGCGACTCCTCTCGATTTTTGGGAGAAGCTCGCCGTCTCCACCACCGGGAACAACTTAGATTGCAAGGGAACCTTCATATCTCTCAACCAATGGGTCTCTTGCAAGAATACCAAATGGGCCTTACTCTTGTATAGAGACCTTAGTAGTATACTCCGTTTAGTCGGGGAATACAAACCCCTAATATACTCGCTATCTTTTTAATGACAGATACATTCACCTTTAAAAACAATATGCCCCCTTGTCATCTCATAGATTTATTAACATGAGTAAATGGACTTTTGTTTGAATGTCATGATTTCGACCATCCCAGACTTAATTTCCATGGTTTGTGATAATGATTTAAATAATTGTGGCTTTAATACATTTGTGAAGTGTCTTCACTTATACTTTCAAATGCAAAACCAATGCTGTATATGTGTTGGTTCTCTTCACTATCTTACTAGTGACAGGTGCATATATTACTCCATATCAATATGTCCTATTGTCATCTAATGTTTATGTAGATTTACTGACGTCAGTTGGAGGCTTTTACTTAACTATCGTGTTCTGAACCATCAAGATGTATTACCCATAACTTGTTTGCGTGAAATAATTGTTGGTCTAATCCGTTACAATGTGATGACATTGATATGTGCATATATAGTCTGCTAATAATACCAGATGTATAGCTACTGCTGTGTGGGTATAGGCTATATACCTAACACGTCTTATAACTAAACCAAATTAATGTGCCAATTGATAGTGTTAACTTAATGTTTGTGATACCAATTCATATAACCACATGATTTGTGTTAATAATAGTGAATATAATACTGTGGATAATGATAATATAAATACATATATAAGCTAATAATTGAATAAGCAATAAATTGAAATATGTTCATAATAAACTATATAGTTCCTAGTGATATGTGTTGATATATGTGCTAATATCTAAATTAATAATTCTAAATGTAACTGAAAAGTGATGACGATGTCTAATAATTATATATAAAAATGACTAGGTGTATACTAACTAAAACTAAAAGATATTCCTCACTAATAGTGATAGGAATTGTATATATTCTCATAATTCCATAAACAATTCCTATATGAGATGATGTGAATATGACACTCAAACAATTACAAAAACGAGATGGAAATATTGACTCATATAACTGGGTATAGTCGATAAGTGTCTAACTAACTATTCCTACTCAATTCTTAAATATATGATACCAAGAGTTCATATAACCCCTCCTCATGTGGAGACTATTGTTTGTTGTATAGTGATGGAAATTGGTGGGGGTCAGATATAATATGGAAGTAAAGTGAACTAGTTGAATTATACCACATTTAAGACTAATATATAGTTAATTTAACGGTAACAAATTAATGAATATATTAGTTAAAATCTGTCAATATAGCTAAAATCCATAATAATATTAATATTGACATCTAAAATCATATATAACATCTTATATGACCAATCTCAAAATCTATTACATTAAAAACTTCTACATAGGTCATAAAAATATTAAAAAAAGTAAAAATAAATAACATTATTGAACTATTTAAAAGGCAGCAGTATCTATTACTTCATTCAGCCCTGCTGGAAACAGAGAACCAAATTTATAAATCCAAAAAGTCTCCCTTTGTCGTAACTTAATAAATCTGTTATATTTATTGGAGTGATTCTAAAAGAACAATTATCTTCATTATGTTCATGAATGTGGTGTCTAGACACACTATGTTTGAGTGATTTGTTCCTAATGTTACGAAAGTGTTCACTCCACCTAGTTCGTATATTGCGTATTGTGAGCCCCAAATATTGGAATCCACACTTACAAGATAGGATTCTCTTAAGTATCGGATCTTTAAACAGAATGGGCCAATGTTTATGTAAAACTTTCTTTATGAATTTAAAATTAGAATTATATTGTGTTACAAAGCATGGTTGATTCTCATTATTATTGATGTAGCTGTTGTTTGTTTTTTCTTTCTTTTTAGTTTGAAGGATGACTGACCTATCCATTTTACATGCTTTCTTGTATCCATTCATAATTATTCCCATGGGATATCCCTTTTCCTTGAACCTCTCTATTAAGATATTAGACTGTTCATGAAATTTCTCATCTCATATAGGAATTGTTTATGGAATTATGAGAATATATACAATTCCTATCACTATTAGTGAGGAATATCTTTTCGTTTTAGTAAGTATATACCTAGTCATTTTTATATATAATTATTAGACATCGTCATCACTTTTCAGTTACATTTAGAATTATTAATTTAGATATTAGCACATATATCAACACATATCACTAGGAACTATATAGTTTATTATGAACACATTTCAATTTATTGCTTATTCAATTATTAGCTTATATATGTATTTATATTATCATTATCCACAGTATTATATTCACTATTATTAACACATATCATGTGGTTATATGAATTGGTATCACGAACATTAAGTTAACACTATCAATTGGCACATTAATTTGGTTTAGTTATAAGACATGTTAGGTATATAGCCTATACCCACACAGCAGTAGCTATACATCTGATATTATTAGCAGACTATATATGCACATATCAATGTCATCACATTGTAACGGATTAGACCAACAATTATTTCACATGAACAAGTTATATGTAATACATCTTGATGGTTCAGAACACGATAGTTAAGTAAAAGCCTCCAATTGACGTCAGTAAATCTACATAAACATTAGATGACAATAGGACCTATTGATATGGAGTAATATATGCACCTGTCACTAGTAAGATAGCGAAGAGAACCAACACATATACAGCATTGGTTTTGCATTTGAAAGTATAAGTGAAGACACTTCACAAATGTATTAAAGCCACAATTAATTAAATCAATATCACGCTTACAAACCATGGATATTAAGTCTGGGATGGTCGAAATCATGACATTCAAACAAAAGTCCATTTACTCATGTTAATAAATCTATGAGATGACAAGGGGGCATATTGTTTTTAAAGGTGAATGTATCTGTCATTAGAAAGATAGCGAGTTTCCCTAAAACTCATTCCCAGTAGGTGAAGAGTTAACAGTGGTAGGATAGCGAGCGTTTACATGTAGGGAAGTTCACACCTATTTTGAGGTGGATAGTGATTGGCTAGAGGAATGTTTTTAAGGTCTTTGTTTGCAGTGGATTTGCAATAAAGTATCACGTTTTTTAAACATTGTTGCCTTACATCCTCCTTGTGTGAGCTTGTCACTACCAGACGGATAGATCGGTGAGATCCGAATTGAAAGACCAGAGACACCCAGCTGGTTAGCTGTAATAGCCAGCCCGCTTCCACAAGCACATTGGTGTGCTCGGCAAAATTGTGAGTACCCTGTGCTTAGAATAATCCATATGTATGCTGGTCGTATAATACTGATACACACATGTTGGCGCCTCTCTGTGTTTGGAATCATTTCAGAATTGATTCATGAGAGGGCTTGTTTTCACAAATGTGCCCAGCGTGTGGGAGAATCTGTGGAGTCATTTGTGCGCAGCTTGTATAAACTAGCTGAATTCTGTGAGTTTGGTGTTGCTAAAGAAGAGCAAATCAGAGACAGAATAGTCATAGGAATTGCAGATGCTGAAGTCTCACTGAAGCTACAGTTGGAGGCTGATTTAACATTAGATGGGGCTATTATGATGGCCCGCCAGAGTGAACTGGTGAAAAAGCAAAGTACTGATTTGAGGTCTGAGAGTATTGTGGATGAAGTGCAGCAGTTCAGGAGAGCTGCTAGTGAAAGGCACAGTGTGAGCGGTAGACCAAGGGCAACAGATAGGCCCAGAACCGGATGGGCGCAGCATGCCCGAAGCACACGGTGCAACCATGCCCATGATCAGAGTGTCATATGCCCTGCTAAAAACAAAAGATGTAGAAAATGTAACAGAATGGGCCATTTTGAAGTGGTGTGTAAAACTGAATATATTAAGGAGATGCAGGTGGATAGCGACCAGGAGGGTCAAGAAGTGTCCTTTGTAGGGTCTGTTGTTGAACGGCCAGGTTCAGAAGAAGATTGGAGGGTTATTCTTACTGTAATGGGAGCCAAAGTTGCCTTTAAGATTGACACAGGAGCAGACATCACTGTAATGTCCCTTGCAGCATTCATAAAACTGCCTCGACAGCCCCAGCTGGCGAAAGTTACAACAAAAGTCCATAGTCCTGGTGGCCGCATTGATTGTGCGGGGACATTTCTTGCCAGCTGTGAGTACAAGCAAAGGAAATTCACCATGTGGGTGCATGTGATTAGAGGTCAGTGTGTTAACAACCTATTGAGCAGAAAAGCAGCCTGTGGTTTGGGCCTAGTGGCTAGAGTGAATGAGATCTCAGAAGATATGTTTGGTGAATTGGGCCTACTGAATTGCAAGCCAGTCCGTATATCACTTAAAGGTGACGCAGTCCCATACAGCATTACCACTCCCCGTAGAATTCCGTTCCCGCTCATTCCTCAAGTGGAGAAGGAGCTTCTGCGTATGAAGAATATGGGGGTTATTGAAGAGGTTGTTGAAGCAACTGACTGGTGTGCCCCCATTGTGCCTGTTGCGAAGAAAAACGGGAAGGTACGCTTCTGTGTAGACTTGAAAAGGCTGAATGAGGCGGTGAAGAGAGAGAGATATGTGCTGCCGACACTTGAAGATAAAGCTCCAAAATAGGCTGGGGCAAAGTTCTTCTCTACATTGGATGCTTCTAGCGGCTTCTGGCAGATACCTCTAGATCCAAAGTGCTGCAAACTGACTACCTTCATTATACCGGTAGGTTGGTTTTGCTTCTGCAGACTCCCCTTCGGGATATCCTCTGCTCCTGAAATCTTTCAAAGACAAAAGGGGTTCTCTCCTAAGAGACCACGTGGGCACGGCAGTCGTCATGGACGACATCTTGGTGTATGGGTCTACAATGGAGAAACATAATCAGCGACTGAGCTGTGTGCTGCAGACTATTAGAGAGTCCGGGCTGAAGTTAAATTAAGATAAATGACATTTTAGGAAAGCTGAGTTATGTTACTTTGGGCATATCATCAATGGAGATGGCATCAAGCCTGACCCCGAGAAAATTAGTGCTATTGAACAGATAAAAAGTCCTTCTGATGTACATGAGCTGAGACAAATATTGGGCCTTGTAAATTATGTGGGCAGGTTCCTTCCAGATTTGTCCACTATACTACACCCTATCACAGAGTTGCTAAAGAAAGATGTTGCCTGAGTCTGGGGACCTTCACAGGAAGAATCTTTTATGCAGGTCAAGTCCCTGCTGGGGTCTGCCCCACTGCTGGGGCTCTACGACCCTTCCAAAAAGACTGTAGGTACTGCTGATGCGAGCAGTTATGGGTTAGGGGCACCCTCTTGCAGTTGAATGAGAACAAACTACAGCCTATCGCCTACTGTTCCCGTACACTGACGGCTGCTGAGTCAAAATACGCCCAAATTGAGAAAGAGTGTCTGGCTGCAGTTTGGGCCTGTGAGCGCTTTCAGTGTTATCTAGTGGGTTTAGAGAAATTTAGTCTGGAGACTGACCATAAACTGCTAGTTCCTCTAATCAACTCCTATGATATCGATAAAACACCCCTAAGATGCCAGAGACTTATAATGAGGCTGCTCAGGTTCAACGTCCAGGCAGTGCATGTGCCGGGGAAACAACTGGTTGTAGCAGATACACTTTCCAGGCTCCCACTGGCTGCTGCTGAAGAATCTTCAACGGAATCAGATGTGAAGGTGTATGTAAATTCAGTTCTGGCCTCCAAATCCATTTCTTCAGGGAAGCTAGAACAAATAAAGAAAGACACATATTTAGACCTTCAAGAAGTTATAAAGTACATAAAAGAAGGTTGTCCCGAGAGTCGGGCAGCCTGGATGTTTTTAAGTTCTTACCAGTCAGAAAGGTTGCAGCTCATGGAGCTGGATGGGTTGGTGCTGTTCCTCCTGTTAGCATGCGGCAGGAGATGTTAAACAGGATTCATGATGGCCACTTAGGCATTACAAAGTGCAGAGAAAGGACAGCTACGGCAGTTTGGTGGCCTGGGATCAGTTCCGACATTGCAAGCCATGTGTCAAAATGTGCCTTTTGCTGGGAACGCCGGCCTACTCAGAGAAGGGAGCCCTTGATTTCTACTCCGCTGCCTGCAGAAAATATCTGCTGACTTGTGTGAACTGCATGGGAAAAAGTACCTAGTCGTGATTGACTACTATTCCAGGTATTCGGAGATTGAAATCACAAGTCAAGCCGTTATCACTTGTCTCAAGAGCTTGTTTGTCCGGTGGGGCATACCAATGGAGTTGGTGAGTGATAACGGAATGCAGTTCGCTTCCACAGAGTTCAGTCTTTTCAGCAGAGAATATGATTTTGTACACTCCACGTCAAGTCCACATTACCCGCAGGCCAATGGAATGGCTGAAAGGGCAGTTCAAACAACAAAGTTCATTTTGAAGCAATCTAAGCCGTACCTAGCCCTCTTGTCCTTTAGGGCGACTCCCATTCAAGCCACAGGTTGTAGCTTGGCACAGCTGATGCTAGGACATCAGATTCACACCACCTTACCCTCTGTGGGTGACTTCCAGCTGACTGGCTCTGTTCCTCGGGACGAGGTCCTTAAGAGGGATGACGAGGCAAAAAGGGGCTATTGATTCTTCTACAACAGGAGACACCCTGTGAGGCCCTTGCAGGAGCTGAATGCGGGGCAAAGTGTCAGAATTAAACTGGATGATGAGAAGAAATGGAAGACGCCTGCTCCGGTAATTGGACGCTCTCCAGAACCAAGGTCTTATGTAGTCCTTAGTGATGGAGGGACAGTCACACGTAGAAATCAAAAACATCTTCAGCCTGTACCTGAGAGTTTGGAATTGGATGCCTCTGTACCACCGCCAGTGGGATCCCCTGTTTTGAGAGGGGTTCCTTCCCCTCAGCAAGATCACAGCGGGGATACGTATTTGCCTCCAGCAGGGTCTCAATCACCTTCTTCTGTATCAGAGGACAGTTCATGTAGAATTACATCAAGCGGAAGAGTGGTGAAACTTCCGGCCCGATATCGGGATTAGCACTAGTTAGAACAGTGACCGGAAGTATGGGCAGAATAATCCCATGGTCACTGTGGACTAGGGTAGTCTACCTCGATGCTCAAGTTAGGATGTAATTCATGTTGTTTATACAGATATTCTCTCTAACCTGTTATTTGTTATATACTATACAAAACTGTTGTTGTATGCTTCTTGTATAACTTGTTATTTGTTGTATTCAAATGAAAAAAAAATGTATGCTTTGTCCTTTGAAAAGGGGAAAGATGTGATGAGAGTGGGAAGTGACGTCACCGGATGGGGCGGGGCTTAAGTCCGTTTGTCTATGTCACAGTTACTAAGTGAGATCAATGGTACCAGATGTATATTTCCATGCTCTGCAATAAAATAGTGTTGTACCCTCTTTGCTGTGTCCTGCATCTCATGACAAGGGCCTTTTGCGGGGCATTGCCCCAAAGAAATCAGCTCTTTTACCTGTAAAAAAAAAATACAAACAACCCCCCAACAGTAAAACCCACCACCCACACAACCAAGCCCCCCAAATAAAATCCTATCTAAAAAACCTAAGCTCCCCATTGCCCTGAAAAGGGCATTTGGATGGGCATTGCCCTTAAAAGGGCATTTAGCTCTTTTTCAGCCAAAACCCTAAGCTAAAAATAAAACCCACCCAATAAACCCTTAAAAAACCTAACACTAACCCCTGAAGATCCACTTACAGTTTTTGAAGACCCGACATCCATCCTCAACGAAGCGTCAAAAGTCCTCATCGAAGCCAGCAGAAGTCTTCATCCATGTTCCAATCAGCCAATAGAATGCAAGCTCAATCCTATCGGCTGATTGGATCAGCCAATAGGCATATAGGCAATGTGGCATATTTAGATATTATTTTCCCTCTGAACTAGCATTTTACTATTGTACTTTTGCTTGCAGATAAATGTATATTTAATCCATGCAATTGGGCTAAACACATAGTTTAAAGTCGGCTTTGCTAAGCAATGCACTTCTGGGGCATAGCTGAACTTACCCAGGGACAAGAAGCATATGATGGTGCTAAGAGGGACAGTGAGTTGAGACAAAAGTAAGGAAACCTGTTGCTAAAACATTTGAATCCCGCCACTAACCATCAGGGAATAAACAAAATCTCTTTATTTCCACATAATGGGAGATAGATAAAACATTATTATTATTATTATTATTATTATTATTATCGGTTATTTGTAGAGCGCCAACAGATTCAGCAGTGCTATAAACAAAGGGGGAGTACAACAAAACAATTATAGGGATCAAATGGGTAGAGGGCCCTGCCAAGAGTTGCACTGTTGTAGTCAACTCTTAAGAAGGGGATCTACAAACAGCTGGACTCTTAGGCTTACATGCTAAGGGGGTTCAGGGGATAGCAATGGAGGAGAGGAACTGGTATTAGGAAAGGTTAGTGTAGGTTGTATGCATCCCTGAACAGTAGAGTTTTTAGGGAGCACTTGAAGCTTTTAAAACTAGAAGAGAGTCTTGTGGAGCGAGGCAGAGAGTTCCACAAGATGGGAGCCAGTCTGCAGAAGTCCTATAAACGGGAGTGTGATGAGGAGGAGAGTAGGAGGTCATGAGCAGAGTGAAGGGGACGGGAGGGAAAGTATCTGGATACAAGGTCTGAGATATAGGGGGAGCAGTGCAGTTGATGGCTTTGTATGTCAGAATGAGAATTTTGTGTTTGATCCTAGAGGCAAGAGGAAGCCAGTGAAGGGATTGGCAGAGAGGTGCAGCAGATGAAGAGTGACGTGTAAGGAAGATGATTCTGGCAGAGGCATTCATTATGGATTGTAAAGGAGCTAGGCGGCAGGTGGGGAGACCAGAGAGGACAGAGTTGCAGTAATCAAGGCTGGAAAGAATGAGAGAGTGGATTAAAATCTTAGTTGTGTCTTGTGTAAGGAAGTGTCTAATTTTAGAGATGTTTTTAAGGTGGAAGCGGCAGGCTTTAGCCAAGGACTGAATGTGAGGAGTGAAAGAAAGATCTGAGTCAAATGTGACCCCGGGCGTGCAGGGTAGGGGTAATGATGGAGTTGTCGACAGTTATAGAGAGATTGGGGGTGGAGAGTTTTGAGGAAGGGGGGAAAATAAGGAGCTCAGTTTTGGAGAGATTTAGCTTGAGGTAGTGAGAGGACATCCAGTTAGAGATGTGAGAAAGACAGTTAGTGACACGGGTTAGCAAGGAAGGAGATAGGTCTGGTGTAGAGAAGTAGATTTGGGTGTCGTCGGCATACAAATGATATTGTAAACCGTGGGACTTTATTAGGGAACCTAGTGATGACGTGTAGATTGAGAAGAGAAGGGGACCGAGGACAGAGCCTTGCGGTACTCCAACAGAAAGTGGTGACGGGGCAGAGGAGGCCCCAGAGAAGGCTAAACTAAAGGTAGGAAGAGAGCCACGAGAGGGCTGTGTCACAGATGCCGAAGGATTGGAGGGTTTGGAGCAAAAGAGGGTGGTCAACAGTGTCAAAGGCTGCGGACAGATCAAGAGGATAAGCAGAGAGAAGTGGCCTTTTGATTTTGCTGTAAGTAGGTCGTTGGTAACCTTAACAATTGCTGTCTCTGTGGAGTGATGGGGACGAAATCCAGATTGCAGTGGGTCAAGGAGGGAGTTTATTGTAAGGAAATGGGATAGGCGTGCATAAACTAGTTTTTCGAGAAGCTTTGATGCAAGAGGGAGGAGGGAAATAGGGTGGTAGTTGGATGGGGAGGTAGGATCAAGGGAAGGTTTATTGAGGATAGGTGTGACCAGTGCATGTTTCAACGATGAGGGAAATATACTGGTGCTGAGGGAGAGGTTGAAAGTGTGTATGAGTATAGGGGTGAGGGTAGCAGAGAGGGAGTGGATTAGCTCTGAGGGGATAGGGTCAAGGGGACAAGTAGTGAGGTGAGAGCGCAGTATAAGTGCTGAAACTTCTTCCTCAGTGACAGGGGAGAATGAACTAAGTTTAAGGTTATGTGGGTTGTGGTTGATTGAGAGCATTTGAGGGGGTGAGAGAAAGGAACAGAACAACGTTTCGGGTTATACACCCTTAGTCATGTTCATATAATGTTAACAAAGCTTCATCACCTTAAATACCTACAGACAGGTATACCATATCCTGGAGTGAGGAATCTATTAATTTCCTTGATACTAAAGTGTATAAAGACGGTTCCCTGTTTAAAACAGATTTATACAGGAAAGTTACAGATAGGAACAGTCTTTTACATTTCACTTTTACATTTCACTAGTGCCCATTACCCTATAGCCACATGCTTAGAGTTAAGCGTATTGTTAAGGATGAAACTCTGGCCTTGAAGAGGTTAAAGGAGATGGGTTCTAGGTTTGTGGAGCAAGGGTATCCTTACAGTATGATTCAAGAAACCATTGATAAAATGTTACAATCACCAAAGGACAGGGTCAATAATGAGAACCTTCAAAAGAGAAAGGATCCTGACAGGATGGTGTTTGTTTCAGAATTCAGTGCCCAAAGTACAGTAATACAAAAGGTTATATGAGAGCATTGGTATGTCCTTAGGGAATGCAACCCAGAGGTTTTGGCATTTCGACAGCCCCCAATGCCAGCTTATACGAGTCTCCCTAGTTTAAGGGATAGATTAATTAAAGCAGATGTTGGCACTAAGAAGAAATCAAAATTTGGATTTATTACCTCAGAAAATAATGGTTGTTACCCTTGCTTAAATTGTTCTAGTTGTAACAATATGATAAAAGGAGATTCATTTATTCATCCCCTTACGGGCCAGAAATTTAGGATTAAAGGTTACTATAAGTGCAATGCAAATTTTGTGATCTATTCAATTAAGTGTCCCTGTGGGTTAATTTATATTGGACAGACGACACAAAGGGCCAGGGATAGGATTGGTCAGCACAAATCCAACATTAGAACAAAAAATTTAAATGCGCCAGTGGCTCATCACTTTTTGAGTTAAAGTCATACGATTGCACAATTGCAATTTCAAATAATAGATCACATACAAAGTCCTAGGTGAGGGGGCAATAGAGAATTGCTCCTACAAAAACGTGAGGCATTTTGGATTAATAAATTAGATACATTAGCCCCCAATGGAATGAATAGGGAATTGGATCTAAGTGTATATTTTTGAAAAAAAAGTAAAAAACATTATAAATTCTATGCAAGTTTTTTCTTTGAACACTGTCTTTTGTATTCTGTAAATAATATCTTTGCAACTGCAACTGTGTATTTGTTTTTAGAAAATTTAGTAATGAAAAATGAATTGTTTGTATTGGTATAGGTTTAAACCACTAGAGATCAGTAGAACCAAATAGGAGTTGTTTAATTAGATATTAAGTGAAAGAGGTGTGATTTTACCTGTCTGTAGGTATTTAAGGTGATGAAGCTTTGTTAACATTATATGAACATGACTAAGGGTGTATAACCCGAAACGTTGTTCTGTTTTATCTTGCTCCCATCATGTGGAAATAAAGAGATTTTGTTGATAAGGAAAAGTGGTGCTGCTGCAATTTTTGTGCTACATTATCTGGAGGATTTTTGCAGTAATCCTGGAGCAGTATGCACACAGCTCAGGGTTAAAGTGCTGGGTATTGAACTGGTTTTACATCAGGGATTAAAGCCACCACTGATTTGCTATGTTGTGCAGAGCACCACTTTAGTATGTTATATCATGCAGAAATGAACCATTATAGCTACTACAGTTATAATTAAATCTATTTTCTCTTAACACATCGTTACAACATTCTGTGAAGAAGCAGTAGTGGCAGGATTTATAAAAAATTTTTGGGGGGGCGCAAAATGTGTCTTCGTCTGTGTAGCCAAAAATTCTAGCACCAGCCCTGCTTGGCCCCTCCGCCTACTTTAGCCCCTGCAATCCATGGGTAACATACTCAGATCAGACCTCAGATCAGATCCCTGACCCGGCAGCCCCTTGCCAGCCAAATGCCTATATCAGAGCTCAAATCAGACCTTTTGCCCTGATATCCACAACAGATTATACCTATGGTCCTGAAATCTCTGCAGATTAATATTCCTTGGCTGTCTGCTATTCCCGTTTACCCAGCACATGATGCGCTTTTGCTCAAGCATTATACACAGTGTCTTTCTCTGCAGAGGAATTCAAAAGGAGAAAATCGCTGGACATGGCTGTCAAAATGCATGAAAGGCAGAAGTATATAAAACAATCCACATTAGCATGCAGTGAAAATGAGGAGCATTACCAAAGGCCATGTCACCCTTTAAGGACCCCATAAAGTTCAGCACATCAGAGTATGTAAATAAATAGGATATTTCTTATTTTTTTCTGTTTTAAAAAATAACATCAGCTCAGGGACATATTTTATCAAGGTCAACAGTTATAGGGTAGCAGGATTTAGGGGAGACTGCAAAATATGAGGGGCAGCTCTATGCCATGTTGCTTTCCCACTTCTATGCTCTTCATGAATTTTAGTTATTAATTGTATTACAAACAAATTTTCACTGTTCAAATAGTGGGGGCGCATGACCCCTACATTTATCTCTGGACTCCTGTGAGGCAAATATGAGGTACAATTATTAGGGCAGGTTTTCTGGGGCATCCAATTTGTTAGTGCTTACGGCAGAGCTCCTACTCTTTTCCTGTCATTTAAATATGTATAGTAAAATGTCAGCAAAATGCCCTCTCTACGAGTGTACTTTTCCCTGTCCAATATGCTTGCAGCGTGCATTACAAATACATAGATGGCACTTGCCTCAATGGTCATTTAAAGTCCCTGAGTGTTAGCTAAATGTAAAAGGCCACCTATACCTCAACACATTACAGATCTGGAGCAGAAAGAAGTGAGAGGCAGCCAAGGGGGTGATATCAATTTTGTTCACTGGCAGCCAAAGAGGTAGAATTACGCTGTCACAGGAGCGAGCTGCACTTAGTGCTATGGCGCGGTCGGGCCGGGCTGTGACTATACAGCTGGCCCGATGCGCTGACTAAAAATAACAGACCCGCTCAGCAGAGAGCAGAGAGCGGGTCTGTAAAAGCGCCGTATTTTAGCAAATTAAACGGGTAAAAAATGCTTTTATGGCTATAGCACCTAAATAATGTTATATAATTCTGCACTATGTGCAGAATTATATAACATTATTTTTAAGGTTTACTGTCCCTTTAACACCTGGACCTAACCATTCCCGCATCAGATTACGCCCCCATTTCTTCAGCTTTAGGATAAATGTTAGGGGTGTACATTGTATGGTTTCTACAGGAAGAGGAAAGAGAATTAACAACTTTGTATGTATTTTATTTATTGAGTAAAACAAAATATATGCTTACCTTAAAAATTATTTTCTTTCCTGGCAAGGGAGAGTCCACAAATTAATTAATTACTGTTGGGAATACACACCTGGCCACCAGGAGGAGGCAAAGACATCCCAGCCAAAGCTATAAGTAGCCCTCCCATTTCCAGTACTCCCCCAGTCATTCTTTGCCTAGGAAACTAGGGGATAAGGCTTTTCTGTGTTGTTAGGTTTTCTACCTAAAATTGCCTATCGCAATATCTTTGGGAGATTGTAGTATCATCTTTTGGTACTTATCCTTCCTCTCTGAAGGAGGGTTTGCTACACTATCTGGCCGGTAGGCACCAGGGTCAAATGGCCTCTTCGACTTCTCTTTCTTTTAGCGGAGGTAAGGGAAGTGGGAGGGATACTTATAGCTTTGGCTGGGTTGTCTTTGCCTCCTCTTGGTGACCAGATGTTGTATTCCCAACAGTAATGAATGAATTTGTGGACTCTTCCTGCCATTGGAAAGAAAACATGTTTTATGAGACCTGTTTAGCAGTAAATAAACTGTCTTAATAATTTAGAACAAAAAAAGGCAATGTACCAGCATTAAAAAACTAAAATATAAAATACATATCACTATTGACTCAAAAGGCTAGTTCACATCATTCCAGTTGAAAACTTAAAGGGACATTAAAGGGACACAAAATCCCAATTTGTTTCTTTCAAGATTCAGATAGAGCATACAATTTTAAACAACTTTCCTACTTTCTTTTCTATTATTATTATTAATTTGCTTTATTCTCTTGATATCTTTGTTGAAGAAACAGTAATGCACATGGGTAAGCCAGTCACAAGAGGCATATATGTGCAGCCACCATTCAACATCTCATTAGCCTACCTAGGTATTCTTTTCAACAAAGGATACCAAGAGAACAGAACAAATAAGATGATAGAAGTAAATTGGAAAGTTGTTAAACCCCTTTAAAGGCAAATGTTGTAGACAATATTACATAATTCATCTACTTGTAGCTCTCTCCTGCGCTAGGTAAAGCAATCAACAGTAGTTGAATGGCGTGATCAGAGCTCACTGTGATATGACAGTGAGCATGTGTTTTGCGCTATTTAAGAAACAATAGCAGGGGCGAAACTATGGGGGGTGCAGAGGTCGCAACTGCGACTGTGCCCCTGAGGGTGGGGGCCCAGCTTAAAAAAAAAAAACATTGACCTGTTACTGCCTGCACTGATATCATGTGAGTGTGACATGATGCTTTACTAGTGTCTCTGACTACAGGGGTTAGTGTTTCTGTTTTACCTATTAGTGTTTATGTGTGTATGTATGTGACTGTGTGTGTGTATTTATGCATGTGTGTGTGTGTATGTTTGTGGAACCAGCAAATTACAGACCTTGTTACTACAGCATGGGGGGGGCAGGGGGTAAACAGTGTCACACTGGGTGGTTAAACAGTGTCACTATATACAGAAATAGGGGGATAGACCATCTCACAGACTGTGGGCACAGGGTACCTCCTTTTGCAGACATGTAATATGATTCACATTTGTTTTTTCTGTGTTAAATGTAAAAAAAAAAAAAAAAAAGATATGTATCAAATTCACCTTTTTTTTTGGGGTGTGTGTGGGGGGTCCTTCTTAGATTCTTGCACCTGGGCCCTGTGGTTTCTAGTTACACCTCTGAACAATAGTGAAATAAACACACAGGACCTTATAATTCAAAGGAAAAAAAATCTCCCAAATTTATTTGAAAAACAAAAAAATACATAAGCTGGCCAATAATGATAATTTGTCCCTGACCACAGCGGCTCACTAAAAGGTCTGTTTTTTAACTAAAACACACAGTTTATGGCTTCAGCAATTCAGAAAATAGGCAAACGGGCAAAAATAAGTCAAAATAAACTTTTATGATTCAGAAAGAACATGCAGTTTTATTACACTTTCTACTTAACTTCCATTATCAAATTTTGCACAGTCTTTCTATATTTCACTTTCTGGGGAACAAAATCCTACTGACCATGTGCACAAGATCACAGAGTATACATAAACTATTTTGTCTGTGATTGGCTGATGTCTGTCACATGATGCAGGGGGCCATAAAATAGGAGAAAAAATGAATTTGTCAGAAAAAAAAATCTACTGCTTATTTGAAATTCAGAGGTGTTAAATCATTGTCTTTTTATTATGCGCATTATGCAGTTTAGAATTATGCAATTCTAAACTGCTATTTTACTGACATGGACGGTATTTTTAAGGGTTAGGTCGAATTTGAAAATAAAGATTAAATATAGAAATAAACATGCTATTATGGTAAAACTTCTAAGAAGACATGTGCATTGTTTTTTCACAAAACATATATTCAAACATAGATTAGTTCCTGGGAGAGCGATTCTCTCTGTATCTACACAGCAAACACCTTCAGCAATCACCTGTCCCTCCCACACACTCACAGCAGTGTGTAAATAGTAGTCCTGGGCAGAGCAAGTTTAGTGTGTGATGTGTGTAATCCACCGGAGATCCCCCCCAGCTTTAGTAGCATGGAGAAGCAGCTTGCCTTTGAGGGCAGTCTAGGCAGTACAGTTGCAAGTTGTTGTGTGGTAACTTTACTCAGCCCTTTACTTTCTTACACTGACTTCACTTGGCGTGCAACAGAGACGGACAGAGAAAAAATCTGTCAGAGAGAGTGGTTGTCTCAGAGCACACAGAGCTGCTGCAAATGATCTTTTTTGTAGGCAGTCATCTTGTTAGTCTCTCAGAAAGTGGAAGATTGGCCACTGCCTTAGTTATTTTGATTTTCACAGTTTTCAATTTAGGCCCACGTTTGATCCCAACGTGTATATTTTTCACAACTGAGCAGTCATTTTATCCCCTTGGCTGCCAGTAACACACATATGCAGTAGTGATTTGATCCATTGACAATCAGGAGCACACACACACTGCAATGGTTTAGTATGCTATTATGCTGAAACTTCTAAGTAGACATGTGCATTTGTATTTCACAAAACATATATTCTCACATAGATTAATTCCTGGGAGAGCGCTTCTCTCTGTATATACACAGCAAACACCTTCAGCATCAGATTCCCTGCTCCGTGCCTAGATAAGCAGAGCCAGAGAGCTTAGCCTTTCAGTATCTCAGCACACAAGCACTTTGCAGAGACAGTGGAGCCGATTTATCAAGCTCCGAATGGAGCTTGATGCCCCTGTTTCCGCGCGAGCCTTCAGGCTTGCCCGAAACAGCAGTTATGAAGCAGTGGTCTTAAGACTACTGCTCCTTAAATGATCCGCCTGCTCTGAGGTTGCGGACATTAATCCGCCAGATCCTATACTATCGGGTTGATTGACACCCCCTGCTAGTGGCCGATTGGCAGTGAATCTGCAGGGGGCGGCATTGCACAAGCAGTTCACAGGAACTGCTTGGCTTGTGTAATGATAAATGCGACAACGTATGCTGTCATCATTCATCGATGTCTGTCGGACATGATCTGATGAGCGGATCATGTCGGACAAACCGATGATAAATCGGCCCCAGTAAGTGCACAATCTGCCTGAATCTGCACTTGTATTCTAAAGTTTTCCCAGGATGACTACAAAAGTCTGTGAACCCTGACTTGTTCCCAGTTTGTTTGATTATTAGCTTGCATTTGTGTGCATGGGTGCAGTTGTGGATTATATTAGTATTAGGGACCCAGGTGAGTGGAAGAGACCTTGATGTGGTACCTGGGCTTGTCCCATTTGGCCAAATGCGGTAACTAACTCTTCCGGTTTTGCTTTTTAATCCTAGCTGAGAGCTTGTTTGTGAGTGCTGGACTTTATGGGTGTTGTATTGTATTGTCTGTTTCTGTAATTCTCCCTAAGGACCTGCATCCTGGCAGGCCCAGGGTTAACTGCCTGTGACTCTGCAGATAGAGGAGCTTTATGTGAGTGCGTTAGCAACCAAAGCTGAGCCTGTTTGTGGGTCATGGAATGTGTACCCGGGCCGGTCTGTATGTGCTGTCCTTATCCCTTTTTTTGCTTTTTCCCAGGATGATTACAAAAGTCTGTGAACCCTGACTTGTTCCCAGTTTGTTTGATTATTAACTTGCATTTGTGTGCATGGCCACAGTTGTGTGGCTGTATTAGGGACCCAGGTGAGTGGAAGAGACCTTGATGTGGTACCTGGGCTTGTCCCATTTGGCCAAATGCGGTAACTAACTCTTCCGGTTTTGCTTTTTAATCCTAGCTGAGAGCGTGTTTGTGAGTGCTGGACTTTATGTGTGTTGTATTGTATTGTCTGTTTCTGTAATTCTCCCTAAGGACCTGCACCCTGGCAGGACTGGGGTTAACTGCTTGTGACTTTGCAGATAGAGGAGCTTTATGTGAGTGCGTTAGCAACCAAAGCTGAGCCTGTTTGTGGGTCATGGGATGTGTACCCGGTCCGGTCTGTATGTGCTGTCCTTATCCCTTTTTTTGCTATATATATATATATATATATATTGTGATGAGAGCAGGATGTGATGTCACTAGTATGTGGACGGGGCTTAGGTCCGGTGTCTGTGTCGCAGTTAGTTTAGTACAATCAACCTGTCTGGATGTGTATTGCTATGCTCTGTAATAAAATAGAGTTGTACCATCATTGCTGTGTCCTGCATATGTCCTGCATCTCATGACATGGTGTCAGAAGTTCTGGACTGCGCTTCTGTTCCTGATCGATTGCAATGTCAAAGTTTACCCCACCTGAGCCTTTTGACTTTTCTCAGCCTGCAGGTTGGCCCACATGGCGTCAGCGGTTTCAGCGCTTCAGGATTGCATCCAAACTGAACAAGGAGAGTGGTGAAGTACAAGTTAATTCTCTTTTATACTCTATGGGGAAAGATGTAGAGCCAGTGTTCAATGTTTTTACTTTCCAAGAAAGGGAAGAAGTTAACTTTGATATAGTTATGGATAAACTCAGTGCCCACTTTGTGCCCAAAAGAAATGTGATTCATGAGAGAGCTTGTTTTCACAAACGTAATCAGCGTGTGGGAGAATCTGTGGAGTCATTTGTGCGCAGCCTGTATGAACTAGCTGAATTCTGTGAGTTTGGTGTTGCTAAAGAAGAGCAAATCAGAGACAGAATAGTTATTGGAATTGCAGATGCTGAAGTCTCCCTGAAGCTGCAGTTAGAGCCTGATTTAACGTTAGACGGGGCTATTAGGATGGCCCGCCAGAGTGAACTGGTGAAAAAGCAAAGTGCTGATCTGAGGTCTGAGAGTATTGTGGATGAAGTGCAACAGTCTAGGAAAATTACTAGTGAAAGGCACAGTGTGAGCGGTAGATCTAAAGTACTGGAAAGGCCTAGAAGTGGATGGGCGCAACATGGCCGATGCACACGGTGCTACCGGGCTCATGATCATAGTGCTATATGCCCGGCCAGAGATAAAAGATGCAGAAAATGTAACAGAATAGGCCATTTTGAAGTGGTGTGTAAAACTGAATACATTAAGGAGATGCAGGTGGACAGTGACCAGGAGGGTCAGGAAGTGTCTTTTGTGGGGTCTGTTGTGGAACGGACAAGCTCAGGGGAAGATTGGAAAGTTACTTTTACTGTAATGGGAGCCAAAGTTGATTTTAAGATTGACACAGGAGCAGATATCACTGTAATGTCTTTTGCTGAATTTATGAAACTGCCTCGACAGCCTCAGCTGGCGAAGGTTACTACAAATGTCCATAGTCCTGGTGGCCGCATTGATTGTGTGGGGAAATTTCTTGCCAGCTGTGAGTACAAACAAAGGAAGTTCACCATGTGGGTGCATGTGATCCGAGGTCAGTGTGTTAACAGTTTATTGAGCAGAAAAGCAGCCTGTGACTTGGGCCTCGTGGCCAGAGTGAATGAGATCTCTGAAGATATGTTTGGCGAGTTGGGCCTACTGAACTGCAAACCTGTCCGTATAGCACTTAAAAGTGACGCAGTCCCATACAGTATTTCTACTCCTCGTAGAATTCCGTTCCCGCTCATGCCTCAAGTGGAGAAAGAGCTCATGCGCATGAAGTCTATGGGGGTTATTGAAGAGGTTGTTGAAGCAACTGATTGGTGTGCCCCCATTGTTCCAGTTGCAAAGAAAAACGGAAAGGTGCGCATCTGTGTGGACCTGAAAAGGTTGAATGAGGCAGTGAAGAGGGAGAGATTTGTGCTGCCGACATTGGAAGATATAGCCCCGAAGTTGGCTGGGGCGAAGTTCTTTTCCACATTAGACGCTTCTAGCGGCTTTTGGCAGATCCCCCTGGATCCAAAGTGCCGCAAACTGACTACCTTTATCACACCGGTAGGTCGGTTCTGCTTCTGCAGACTCCCCTTTGGGATATCCTCCGCTCCTGAAATCTTTCAAAGGGAAATGAGTTCTCTCCTGAGTGGCCACGTGGGCACAGCGGTCGTCATGGAGGACATTCTAGTGTATGGGTCTACAGTGGAGGAGCATGATCAGCGTTTGAGTTGTGTGCTGCAGGCTATCAAAGAGTCTGGGCTGAAGCTGAATAAAGAAAAATTTCATTTTAGGAAAACTGAATTATGCTACTTTGGGCATATCATCAACGGGGATGGCATCAAGCCGGACCCCGAGAAAATTCGGGCTATTGAACAGATGAAAAGCCCTTCTGATGTACATGAGCTGAGACAGATATTGGGCCTTGTAAATTACGTGGGCAAGTTTCTTCCAGATTTATCTACAGTTTTACACCCTATCACAGAGTTGCTTAAGAAAGATGTTGCCTGGGTCTGGGGACCCTCACAAGAAAAAGTGTTCCTGCATGCCAAGTCCCTGCTGGGGTCTGCCCCAGTGCTGGGGTTCTACGACCCTTCAAAAAAGACTGTGGTTAGTGCTGATGCAAGCAGTTATGGGTTGGGGGCTGCACTCCTGCAGCTGAATGACAACAAACTACAGCCCATCGCCTACTGTTCCCGCACACTGACGGCTGCGGAGTCAAAATACGCTCAAATTGAGAAAGAGTGCCTGGCTGCAGTTTGGGCTTGTGAGCGCTTTCAGCGTTATCTAGTGGGTTTGGAGAAATTTAGTCTGGAAACTGACCACAAACCGCTAGTCCCTCTAATCAATTCTTATGACATTGACAAAACACCCTTGAGATGCCAGAGACTTTTAATGAGACTGCTCAGGTTCAATGTTCAGGCAGTGCATGTGCCGGGGAAACAGCTGGTTGTGGCAGATACACTATCCAGGCTCCCGCTGGCTGCTGCTGAAGAATCCTCCACAGAATCGGATGTGAAAGTGTATGTTGATTCAGTTCTGGCCTCTAAGTCCATTTCTTCAAGGAAACTGGAAGAGATAAAGAAGGAGACATATTTGGACACAGATCTGCAAGAAGTTATAAGGTACATAAGAGAAGGCTGGCCCGAGAGCCGGGCAGCCTGGATGTCTTTAAGTGCTTACCAGCCTGAGAGGTCGCAGCTCACGGAGCTGGAGGGGTTGGTGCTGTTCCAAGACCGCATTGTAATTCCTGTCAGCATGAGGAAAGAGATGTTAAACAGGATTCATGATGGCCACTTAGGCATTACAAAGTGCAGAGAGAGAGCAGCTACAGCTGTGTGGTGGCCTGGGATCAGCTCCGACATTGCAAATCACGTGCCTAAATGTGCCTTTTGCCGGGAACGCCGGCCTGCTCAGAGAAGGGAGCCCTTGATGTCTACTCCGCTGCCTGCGGGGCCGTGGCAGAAAATAGCTGCTGATTTGTGTGAACTGCACGGGAAAAAGTTTCTTGTTGTGATCGACTACTATTCCAGGTATTTGGAAATTGCACCCCTGAATGATATTACAAGTCAGGCCGTTATCATTCACCTGAAGAGCTTGTTCGCCCGCTGGGGCATTCCAATGGAGCTGGTGAGTGATAATGGTATGCAGTTCGCTTCTACAGAGTTCAGTGCTTTCAGCAGGGAATATGATTTTGTACATTCCACGTCAAGTCCACATTATCCGCAGGCCAACGGAATGGCTGAAAGGGCAGTTCAAACAACAAAATTCATTCTAAAGCAATCTGAGCCGTACCTAGCCCTCTTGTCATACAGGGCGACGCCCATTCAAGCCACCGGGTTTAGCCCGGCACAGTTGATGCTAGGACGCCAGATTCTCACCACTTTACCCTCAGTGGGTGTCTTCAAGCCGCCTGGCCCTGTTCCTCGGGACGAAGTCCTTAGAAGGGATGAAGAGGCCAAAAAGGGTTATCGTTTCTTCTACGACAGGAGACATTCTGTCAGGCCTTTACAGGAACTGAAAGCGGGCCAAAGTGTCAGAATTAAACTGGATGATGAGAAGAAATGGAAGACGCCTGCTACGGTAGTGGGCCGCTCTCCAGAACCAAGGTCTTACACAGTCCTTACAGAGGGAGGGACGGTTACACGCCGTAACCGAAGACATCTTCAGTCTGTACCTGAGAGTCTGGAACCGGATACCTCAGTACCACCGCCGGTGGGATCCCCTGTTCTAAGAGAGGTGCCTTCCCCTCAGCAAGATCACAGCGGGGATATATCTTTGCCTCCAGCAGACTCTTGTTCACCATCTTCTGTATCAGAGGACAGTTCATGCAAAGTTACATCAAGCGGAAGAGTGGTGAGACTTCCGGCCCAATACAGGGACTGACTTTAGCTAGAACAGTGACCGGAAGTATGGGCAGAATAATCCCATGGTCACTGTGGACTAGGGTAGTCTACCCCGATGTCCAAGTCAGGATGTAATTTATTTGTTCATGTTTTCTAATCTATCTGTTTTTATAATGTTCAAAAACAAAAATGTTGTTGTATACCCTGTTGGTGTACCTTGTTATTTATTATATGCAAATGTATGCTTTGCCTTTGAAAAAGGGGAAGATGTGATGAGAGCAGGATGTGATGTCACTAGTATGTGGGCGGGGCTTAGGTCCGGTGTCTGTGTCGCAGTTAGTTTAGTACAATCAACCTGTCTGGATGTGTATTGCTATGCTCTGTAATAAAATAGAGTTGTACCATCATTGCTGTGTCCTGCATATGTCCTGCATCTCATGACATATATACATAGATATATATATATATATATGTACATATAGGGGTTGATTTACCAACTGCCGTATCGGCCCCAATGCCACTGTTTCCGTGCGAGCCTTCAGGTCTTAAGACCACTGCTCCTTAACTCGTTCGCCTGCTCTGAGGCGGCAGACATCAATCTACCCGATCGCATACGATCGGGTTGATTGATACCCCCTGCTAAAGGCCGATTGGCCGCGAATCTGCAGGGGGTGGAATTGCACAAGCAGTTCATAGAAAAAAAGGTGCGCTAAAGAGCAGTTAACCTTATTAGTATGGAATACAAATGCTAAAATTACAAATAGAATGAATTATACATACAATTTATATAAAATAAACCACCAATGGTTAAGAGGTTTTAAATCCAACAGACAAAAAATGCCAACTAATAATAGAAACAATGTCCCGCTTCTAGGTTTAATTGTAGCAATCTCCTAACTGTTCATGTATTGTTTGTCCACAATAGGCTCTTGCAAATATTACCTACTGGAATTAAAGAACAGAAAGCCGTTTAGGCAAGTTGTATGTGAGACAAGACAGACACTATCTTCTTCTCTGTGACACCTGGTATACCTCACCACTATTTTCTTTTGTATTGTGTGGTTGCACCCTGCGCTGGTAACCTTAGGTGACTCGTTTTTGTTTTTAATTCATTGTTTACTATATTAATTTCAACATCTAGAAAATGTATTTGTGTTTTACTTTCCTCACTTGTAAATGGCAGCCCTACTTCATTATTATTTAAGTCCTCCAAAAATAGATCCAATAGTTCCCTATCTCCCTTCCATAATATAAAGATATCATCAATTAATCTTTTATAGGTTAAAGGTTCGCGCACCAGGGGCTCTCATATATATAGTTCTCTTCGAACCAGCCCATAAACAAGTGTATGCTGTCGGCATTCAGCGATGTCGGGTGGACATGATCGCTACAGCGGATCATGTCCGTCCGACAGTTAGTAAATCGGCCCCATTGTATTCTTAGCTGTAACATGAGAGTGTGTGTGTTTGTGTGAGAGAGAGAGTATGTATGAGAGAGAACATATGTGAGATTGTATGTTATTGTGTGAGAGTGTGTGATTGAGAGCATGAGTGTATTTGTGTGTGAGTGAGTTTGTGAGAGAGAATGTGTGTGAGAGTAATTGTAAGTGATAGAGAGTATGAATATCTATGTGAGAGTTTGTGTTTATTTGCTATTATGGCAATCCTGAATGGAAAATTCCTTTATTTATTGTGGTAAAAAACAACTCTAAACCAGAGGAAAATAAGTTGTACATTCTCCCTCTTACTTGCATTTTTTTCTGAAAGAAAGCATCCTGACGCATATCAACAATGTGTGTGTATGTGTCTGTATGTGTGTAAGTATGTGTATGTGTGTAAGTATGTGTATGTGTCTGTATGTGTCTGTATGTGTGTATGTGTCTGTATGTGTGTGTGTCTGTATGTGTGTATGTGTCTGTATGTGTGTAAGTATGTGTATGTGTCTGTATGTGTGTATGTGTCTGTATGTGTGTGTGTCTGTATGTGTGTATGTGTCTGTATGTGTCTGTATGTGTGTATGTGTCTGTATGTGTGTATGTGTCTGTATGTGTGTAAGTATGTGTAATGTGTATGTGTCTGTATGTGTGTATGTGTCTGTATGTGTGTATGTGTCTGTATGTGTGTAAGTATGTGTATGTGTGTATGTGTGTATGTGTCTGTATGTGTGTGTGTCTGTATGTGTGTATGTGTCTGTATGTGTGTAAGTATGTGTATGTGTCTGTATGTGTGTAAGTATGTGTATGTGTCTGTATGTGTGTATGTGTCTGTATGTGTGTGTGTCTGTATGTGTGTAAGTATGTGTATGTGTCTGTATGTGTGTAAGTATGTGTATGTATGTGTGTAAGTATGTGTATGTGTCTGTATGTGTAAGTATGTGTATGTGTGGGTATGTTTTTTTAAGATGTTTGATGTGGCTCTGATAAGTAGTGGATGCTTGCTTTATTCATTTATTTAATTTTTGAGAAAACAGCCGCAAATGAGAGGGAAAGTATGCAGCTTATTATCCTCTGGTTTTTAAATTGATTTTTCCCAATAAATGAAGCAATCTTCCATTTAGTATTGCCATATATCCAAAACACAACAACAAAAAAACACATTAGTAGACAGTTAAGGTACAACACTATGGGCTAGATTACAAGTGGAGCACAAATTATCGCTTTCGCAAAAGCAATATATGCGCTCCACTTAGTATTACCAGCAAACGCAAATGTGCGCTGGTATTACAAGTTAGCCGCAGTGCAAACATGACCTCGCATTTGCATTGCATGGAAGCTTTGCTTTCACAAGAGCATGCTTGAATAGGCTCCAATGGCATGAGAACCTAGCAAAGCGAAGGGGGTAAGTTGCGCAGCGATGGGCAGCATATGTTAAATATATATGTATATGCATATATAGGATAAGAAAATCAGCACAATCTTCATAAAAATTCAAACTTTATTCAGTTCATTAAAAGGTTCAAACAGTTTCAGGGAAAATCGCTCTGTCTATCTAGACAGAACGATTTTCCCTGAAAACTGTTTGAACCTTTTAATCAATTGAATCAAATTTGGATTTTTACGAAGATTGTGCTGGCTTTTCCTAATCTTATCCTTTGGAACCATTTCCCTATGATGCCGAGCACTTTCGTTTTTTAATTGGGAACTTTTTGCATACCTACTATTTCCATTGGTGGATAAGCGGTCACATGTGAGTAAGGGGGCCGGACTGACACTCAATACTGAATTCAGTGCAGACGGAGTCAGAGTTTATCTGGGAGGTAGTGTCTGGACGTGTAGCTGTTGTGATCCTGGATAGTGGATCAGCGTTCCCCCACAGAAGAGTAAGAGGTAACGTTCTGGACCGAGGGAAGCCACTTACCATTGTGTGTGCTGCAGATTTGCGGTAGATGCCGAGGGTGAGTACTGTGATGTAAGTTTTTTCCTTGCTCTTGGAGGACAAAGACTGCTAATCAGAGATTGGCTTGTACATTATCTGTAACACTGTAATATAAAGTGCTAAGACAACCTTCTTACTCCGGACGGAGATTTACATTTCCACCACTCCCCAATTTGACCATCCGGAGATTGAGCACCAGCTCACTTGGGAACTTTTTTGCTTTATATGCATTTATACATATATATTTATGTGTTTATATGTGTATTTACACATATCAACACGTAAATATATATGTATATAAGCAAATACTGTACACACTGTTCCCCATAGACCACAATGTAAAGGCATTTTTCAGTGCCGGTTTACTTTCTAACAGCCCACCCCCACCAACTTTAACCCCTAAAAAAGCTTTGTGCCGTTTTTTTTTTTAATAAAAAGTGCACTATACTTTATTTTGGGGCCAATTAGGGCACTTTTGGAAAATTGACCAGATATCTGATCTCTGGTTAATGTCCGCAAGCTCGCAGTAGCGATAACCAGCCACTTGTAATGGCTGGTTAAAGGGATAGTAAACCCAATTTTTTCTTTTTTTTGAAAGATTCAGATAGAGCATGCAATTTTAAGCAACTTTCTAATGCACTCCTATTATCAATTTTTCTTCCTGTTCTTGATATCTTTATTTGAAAAGCAGAAATGTATGTTTAAGAGCCGGCCCATTTTTGGTTCAGAACCTGGGTTGCACTTGCTAATTGGTTAGTTATATTTAGCCACCAGTAAAAGAAGGAAGACAAAATGATAATAGCAGTACAGTTGTTGTGTCCATCATCATTGTGTAGCGAGTCACTGCCACACGTGGTTACTTTACTCAGCCCTTTACTTTCTTACACTGACTTTACTTGGCGTGCAACAGAGAGGGACAGAGCAAAACAAATCAGAGAGAGTTGTTGTCTAAGAGCACACAGAGCTGCTGCAAATGATCTTTTCTTCAAGCAGTCATCTTGTTAGTCTCTCAGAAAGTGGAAGATTTGCCACTGCCTTAGTTATTTTGACTTTCACATTCTTCAACTCATAGGGGTGTGGGGGGTTACAAATATTTTTATTCTTTGTGACACTGTCAATGTGATATTGACTTAGGGCAGGGGGCAGGCAAGTGGAGGGAGAGAGTGCCCACTGCCACTGGACAGTAAGTTTACACAGTTATATTTATACTTCAGCTCATAGGCTGTTGGGGCTAAAAATACAGTATTATATTAAAAATGAATATATTTAGTTATTTGTGACACTCTCAGCGTAATATTGTCTTTGGTCAAACGACTGGACAGTCAGGGTGGATAGAGAGGGTGGCCACTGCCATTGGACAGTTTACACAGTTATATACTTCAACTCTTAGGCTGTGGGGGGATTAATTTGACATAAACATTATATTCAGTTCTTTTTTACATTGTTAGCGTAATACTGTCTCTGGTCAAACAAGTTGACAGTCAGAGTGGAGAGAGAGGGTGGCTACTGCCACTGGACAGTTTAAAGTGTTATATACTTCAGATCTTATAATTTTAATAGATCACTTTGGCAAACCTTTTGCAAATGATTCTATTCTGATACTCCAGGCAGTATATTAATACAAATAACTAGTTCCATAAAGTATTGTATTGTTCCTCCCTAATACTTCTATATTCTAGGCCTAGCTGCAAAGCCTATTCTCTACATTTTGGGCCTGCACATAATTACTGTCACTAAACTAGTAAACATGCCTAAAAGGAAATCTGTATTTGCTGATGCCCTGGGGTCAGATTTTCCTTTTATAAAAGAACCCGAATTAAATGATAGAGTGAAATGCGCAAATTTGCCACGCAGTGTTTTTAATTGCACAAGGTGGACGTTCAGACATCAAAGACTATACAAATAAAAAGAAACACAAGGATGCACTATCAACATCTAAAAACAAAAGTGACAAAATGCTGCAGTAGGGAAATCTGCACTAAAATTAGCTGCCCAAGAAGGTACTTTTCAGTAGGCCGGAATTCACCTCTGCAATTTTTGTAAATGCATTGTCTGTACATGCTGTGCGAATACATCTCAGTAATGATCAATGCATCCAACTACAAAGCCAGTTTTTTATCCTAGTGAAGACATCCAAACTAAAGTGCTAGAATTCATTAATATTTAAATTAAAACAACAGAAACTCTTGTTGCCTATGTCCTGAATTAAAAAATCTGATGGAGAAAGCTATTGCTTTTGGAGCAGACAACACAAACACAAATTTTGGTGGGGTTGACCTGAATGGAAAGAAGAATATTTTCCAAAATGAAAAGGCAATATGAAGAACAGCTTACTGGGGCTAGCTGCGATACTCATGTGTTACATAACAGCACTCAGACAGCTGCATATTATCCAATAGATGTTGAAGTTTTGCTCTATTATATCAGTATTTTGATATCTACATGGTTAAGAATGAGTCTTTGAAAGAGACTTTTAAACTTGCAGATATGGAGTAGAAATCTTTACAAAGCAACACCAAATCAAGATGGATGTTTTTGCTTCCTGCTCTTCTGATGGTGTTAAGTATGTCTGCTGCCCTGAATATGCCCTCTATTGAAAAGGCCATGCATTTTAATGTCAGGGTTCTAAGCACAGCAGGAGACGCACTTTACTTACATTTTTTTGGGTGTTGTAGAGTGCTAGGAGTTGCACTGTTCTGGAAGCTGGGACCGACAGGAGCTCTACAAGGATAAGGAACTGCTGTAGCTAGAGACAGGGGCCTCTGTAAGTAGTGACAGATTAGTGTGGCCGGCTCTCTGGATACTCTTCTGCCTAATCTGTATAAAGCTAGTGATCTTATTTTTAGTGCTTTTCATACTTTTCCTAATCAGAAATGACCCTTGTTCTTGGTTATTTTGCATGAGGTCTGAAGTATTCTTGTTCCTGATTTTTCCCTCTGACCTTGACCCTGGCAAAGTTTCTGGTTTACGCAAAGTCTGACCACTCTATTGAGATACAATATTCGCTGGATGATTTCCTGGCTTATAATCATTGGAACTGTCTCTTGGCTATAGAACTCGTATCCTTTTCTGACATTTGGTTTTGGACAGCTTTTCTGGTTCTGACCCCTGGCCTGTCTACGGATCATCCTTCTACCACTCTGACTAGTTTCTGCCGTCCATCCTCTGCTCAACTGGTTTCAGACAAAAAAAAAAAAACCAGTTAATATCCTGATTTAACCTTACATTTAAATGATTTCTTTTCTAGCTCAACTACATTGTTATGGCTTACATTTCTTGCTGACCAGCTTGCTGTGTATGATGAAACTAAAAAACAGTCACAATCAGAAGAACTAACACTGGTTGAAGTTTCCAGTTTGATTGACAACCTGTGTGAACATCCCATCAGCAGGAAGACAAACAGGCTTTTTACCTCTGCGTCAGGGTACCAGGAACTAGACAGAGATGTGAAATGCTAAATTAATCACACCTTTAATAAAAAAAAAATATTATAACAAGACCAAAAGTAAAATAACAAGCCAGGAGTCAAAGCCAGAGCGGCTAGTCAGACAAACCAGGTCAGGAACCAAAGTGAGTAGTCAGACAAGCCAGGGTCAGGAACACAAAGATCAGCAAAGTCAGGAACAAGCCAGGGATCAGGAATCAGAATGGACGTCAAACACGCCAGGTAATATACAGAGACAGGAACTCACAGAGAAGACAGAGACAACGCAAGGGCAAAGGCAGACTAAACTGAGGCACTTAAATAGAAAGTGATTACATCATCATTCTGGGACTGCAACCTGTCTCTCTCACTGATGATGTTCTCCAGTTTGGCCATATGAGGGAGCCTGGGTGTAGTGAGCAGAGTACACACTCTGCTTCAGGCAAGGAGAAAACACAGGTGAGAGAAATGGCAGCAATAACAAAAAGCTGCATACATCAAGAGGTCAGGTGAAACCCTGACACTCTGATGTTAGGAATGTCCTCCAAGAGGATAAAGGTTTGGGGGCATATTTATCAATGTGCGAGCGGACATGATACAAAGTAGCGTATCATGTCCGCCGCACATTAAAAAATGCTGACAGCATGCGCTGTCTGCATTTATCATTGCACCAGCAGTTCTTGTGAACTGCTTGTGAAATGCCACCCCCTGTAGATTTGTGACCAATCGGCCGCTAGCAGGGGGTGTGGATTTCTGTCCGCGGCCTCAGAGCAGGTGGACAAGTTATGGAGCAGCGGTCTTAAGAGTGCTGCTTTATAACTTCTGCTTCTGGCGAGCCTGAAGGCTCGCAGGAAACAAGGGGCAGCTTGATAAATATGCCCATTGATCTCCAAGCAGGAATTCTTTAAGACCACCAATTCTTTCTTTGATAATTGTGTTGAATATATAAAAAAAAAACTGGTGTTGCCATAATGAACCTATTAAAAAAAATCTCATGGATTAGTTTTTAAGTTCCTGAGTGATGTTGCACTATGTCTTAATTTCTTTTCTATTCTATTCTGACATAATAAAATGTTGTTTAAAGAATTTGTTCATGTAAAACACGTGTCTGAGCATTAAAGACTGGAATGCTAAAAAAACGGTTTCCCTCTCAAAATGCTGGATAGCAATATTCTAACTTGTACATCATTGTCGAGAACATCCTCAAAATGATCCAGTTTTTTTTTTTTCTGTTCCCGGAACATATGCATGTATAGAGATAGTATCTTCAGTTTGATGCACTGGAGTGAAGAACAAAGTAGACTAATAATGTAAAGGCTAAAAGCAGTAGTACAAGTGAAAACACATTTCTATCACTCACAATGCTCATAAATTTATGACTTTCTAATGGAAAACTATGCATGCTTAAGAAAAATCAATTTTTCTGAAAAATATATTTAACCAGGGTAAAGGAACACTCAAGTCAAAATTAAACTTTCATGAGTCAGATAGAGCATGCAATTTTAAACAACTTTTCCATTTACTTCCATTAACAAAAATGCACAGTCTTTTTATAATTACACTTTTTGTGTCACCAGCTCCTACTGAGCCTGTGCAAGAATTCACAGGATATACGTATATGCATATTGTGATTGGCTGATGGCTGTCACATGATGCAGAAGTAGTGGAAATACACACACATTTTAAGTTTATCAGAAAAAAAATCTACTACACATTTGAAGTTCAGAATAAGTGCTATTGAATTGTCTTTTTATCATGCATTTGTAGATTATGCAAATCTACTATATTTAGTGGTCCTTAAAATATAACTTTTAACTAATAACAAAGGCAAAAAATATTATGCTACTTGTTTACTTCATTGATTCTTACCTTTGCACCTGTTACATACCTATATTATGTAAATTTTCACAACAGGATGCAATAATATCATTTGTATGCATAGACTAACATAGAAAATGGCCGCACAGAAAAAAAATAAAAAAAATAAACTACATTAGCTAAGGTGTCCAGGTTTTTCATTTTGAAAATCTGGTCACCTGGCCATCCCTGATATAGACACTCTAGAGGGAATGGAATTTACACACTAAGGGCTAGATTACAACCATAGCGATAATTTTTTATCGCTCATGAGCGCTAATTGCGCTCAAGGTAAAAAAATAGTGCTACCAGGATAGCACTGGTATTACAAGTTGAAAGTAAAAGATTAGAGCGCAAGTGAAAGACTCAGACTCGCTAAATTCAGGACTTTGTATACTGTGACCACACTAACTCCCTCTCCCTATAGACTTATATGGGACGTGCTAAACAAAGACTTTTACATTTATTGATTTGCGCTAATCTGAAACTGTGCTCGACCAACTGAGCTAAACCTGAAGGAAGGTGCATTATGAATACTTGAAATTCCAATGATCTTCACTTAGAAGAAAATCTACATTTTATTTTTTAATACATATATATATATATATATATATATGACCTAAGTCCAGCATTTTACCAGGCTCCCCTATACCTGGCACTTAAATGTCCCTGTGTGTTCGCTAAATATAAAAAGCCTGCTATGCCTCAACACCATACACATATGGTGCAGAAAAAAGTGGGGGCAGTCAAGAGGTAAAATCACTTCTGTTTACATGTGTTACTGGCAGCTAAAAAGGTGAATGTATTGATTTGTATGTTACTGGCAGAGAAGGGGTAAAATGACTGCTCCGCTGTCAAAAATATACATGGGATCAAGAGTAGGGCTCAGATAGAACTTTTGAGGGGGCATTATGTGATCACATATACCCCTGTTGCCAGTAACCAACAGATTGTCGAGTATTTTTGTGGACGACAGCTGGCAATGCTACCCTAAATTGGTATTTTGTAGGCTAGGCAAGCAAAATAAATAATGATTGTATATATTACAAAGTTATTTCTCCTTATTTTACAAGGAGATTAAATGTTAAGTTTAATGAGTAGACAATCAAAACTCTCTACATTTAGTGGCACAAGCACCATTTTCAAAGATATTTTATAGCAATATATATAATTTAAAGCAGGAAAATAATTAAATAAGGTCTATTGCAAAGCTATATGAGGATTACAATTCGCGTATAAAGGGACAGTAAATTCAAAATGAAAAGTTTCTGATTTTTATAGAGAATGCAATTTTAAGCAAGTTTCCAGTTTACTTCTATCATCAAATATGATTTGTTCTTTTGATATCCTTTGTTGAATAATAAAGTTAGGTAGGCTGATAGGAGCTAAAGAGCGTGCATGTTTGCACAGTTTATGTCAGCAGTGTTGAGCATTGTTGAGAACACTGCTGCCAGGTGACTAAAGACATGTGCATGCTCCTGAGTTTACCTAGTATTACTATTTAAAGGGATATGAAACCCAAAAATGTTCTTTTGTGATTTAGACAGAGCATACCATTTCTTTAAAAAAGTTTTTAATTCCCTTACATTATCTATCAATTTTGCCTCGTTCTCATGATATTCTACTTAGAAGAGATACTTAGGTAGGCATCTGGAGCACTAAATGGCAGGAAATAGTCCTGCCATTGCGTGGTCTTCCAAATGATAACATTCTAACAAAACTGCTGCCATATAGATCTCCAGAAATTAGTAGGCTTCTAAGCATAAGTCCCTGCTTTTCAAAAAAAGATACCAAGAGAACGAAGAAAAAGAAAAATTTAAGTAAATTAAAAAGTTGTTTAAAATTGTATGCGCTATCAGAATCATTAAATAATGGAGGGGGGGGGGCGGTTCATATCCTTTTAAGAAAGGATACCAAAAGAACTAAATAAACTAGATAATAGAAGTAAAATGGAAAGTTATTTATAACATCATGTTCTATCCAATCTATTTCATTTTAGTTTTTACTTTATTGCCTCTTTAAGAGACAAATTGTTGATCCACATAATAGATTACTTCTAATTCTCTACCCAATTTAACCAAGATTGCTACTAAAAAGCACTGTGGTATATATAACCACAACTGTACAGCAAGGTATTGAGGCCTCTCTCTGTAAATCATTTTAGAATGTATCTACTTTTTCTACTTTTCTTTGCTGATAGGTTATTATATGCACTATCATTCAAAATCCTCCATTACACTGTTACTAAGCAACACTCCATCTATCTCAGTAGTCCACTCATTTATGATGTTGCTAGGAAATCTTTTGCTCGACGTTCCTTACGCTGTTGCTACGTTACGCTCCATTGCTCGTAGCTCCTTTGCTCTCCCCTGTCGGTCTCCAAACATGGAGTCGCAGTGCGATTACTCGATGATCTTCCCGGCCTGTCCTTTACTACCGTCAGACCTCCCCGGCCGGTATCGCACACTTCCCCGTCGTAACCATCTGTATTTGGGGGAGACCTTAAGATTTTTACTGGTTTTGCGGCTCCGGACCACAGGGGAGAAGCCACAGGAGAGGGCGGAGTCGGAGGCCTGTACCCCGGTAGATAATGCACAAGAAAGTCCTGGTTCTGAGAGCTGTTCATGGGCTCCGCTAGCTGCTTCCCTGTCTGCACTTGCCAGCGTTTGTCCTGGGGAGGAAGAGGCGGAAGAAGAGGAGGAGGACGATGACAAGAATAGCGAAAGCCAAGGTTGTTACAGAGTATGCAAACCTATCCTGAGCCAACAACATCAACCAGGAGGGACAGCTCCAGGGGTAAGAAATCATGTTTCTCTTATGAAAAATACGTACTGTGTGACTGAATGCAGCTTAGTAAGAATCCAACCAATATGCATTATGTAGATTTTCATAAGAGGAAGTTTTGTCACCGCAAGAAATGTTCTCCCTTTAAAGCAGTGCTCGACAAATATCTTAAAAATTTAGTAGCCATCTATCTCTCTCTTCTATAAATTTACTGTAGCAAACCTGTATAAGTGATGAGGGCTCTGTGTCAGCCTCTGTGTGTAACAGAGGATCATACAGTTGGGGGTAGCTGTCACTCCGTGTCTGTGAGGGTTAAAGGGAGCTGTCACTCCAGGTCTGTCAAGATTGGGGTGGGGGGGAATTCCTAATATTTAATAATTAGCAAATGCAAATTATGTTTCTTTTTAAGCTTTGCAATTAAAGGGATAGGGAAGCCTATTTTTTTTTTTTTGTATGATTCAGACAGAACATGTAATTTTAAGACACCTTTTAAATTCACTTCTATTTTCAAATGTGCTTCATTATCTTGGTATCCCTTGTTGAATAAAGAATATGCACATATAATACACTATATGCTAGTTGCTGATTGATGCCTGCACACATTTGTCTCTTGTGATTGGCTAACTAGATGCGTTCAGCTAGCTGCCAGTAATGCAATGCTGTTCCTTCAGCAAAGGATAACAAGATAATGTAGCAATTTGTATAATATAAGTAAATTGTAAAGTTGTTTAAAATTGTATGTGCTAGAAAATTGTGGGGTTTCCTGTCCCTTTAATAGTAATTTACACATAGTGGACACAAACTTTTTTTTTTTAGTGAGGTCACTGTATTGAAGTCATTATCCTCTACACAGGGCTGCATAGAGTGATGTAAGAGTGCTACTATACTCCTGTTGCATGTGGCCTAGGTAGGATCAGGGATAGGCACGAGCCAAGGCTGTGACGGACATTTTCTAAAGTAAAGACCTTTAGTGAAGGACACCAAGGTACATTTACAATTAAAACTATTATTTTATAGTGCTGAATTTTATTATACTGATGCAGATACCACTGACCCTATAACCAGCCCTTATCTGGCTATACACATGTGCCAGTGTCACTTCTGTGTCTTTGTATAGAGCTGGGTGTTATTATACAGATACAGAAGATACATATCCAGTATTTCACTCAGGCTTTATTTATTCCATAACGTATCACCCAATATTGCTAGCAGTCTCTTGACAAGCCACTAACTTTATTCACACTACATATTCTCCCTTTCCTATTATTTAATCAGAAAGAAAAGATATACTAAGGTTATGAATCACAACCTTACTATATCTTTTCTTTCTATTTAAATACTACTTATAATAAACCTCAGGTGCTGATTAAAGTGCTTTACCTTTGCATATAAAGCTCCAGGGACACAGTGGCAGCTTGCTTCTTGAATCTTCCCTCTCTCTCTGTCTCACTCAGAGTCATTTTCTGGTACTAAGCAGCATCATGTGGGAGTGGCCACAACCCTGCGAAACGTGGCGCCGTGTGTGTGTTAAGGAGGAGTCAGGACCAGTATTCATCTGTCTTACTCCTCCCTCCCCACAGCAAAATGGGCGGCGGACACTGCAAGGGCCAGTCACGGACACCTTGCCTATCCCTGGGTAGGATTCAGCTGCACCTTGCTAAATTTTATGTGCAGCTGGGAGCAGCAGGTGGCTGCTGGTGGGGTAAGTGAGGGGCATCCAATGATTTCTTGGGTGATCTAAATTAGGGTGCCAAGGCCTAATTTTAAACCACCACCAGTGGTGCTCTGGTGCCCAGGTTTGTCGAGCCATGCTTTAAAGTGAATGCTCAAAAGGTAAAATGAAGGATGTCCCCTTATTGCCGTGTCTGACTGATATAGGAAGATGGACAATATCTGAGAAGTATAGGAACACAACTTATACTGCTCCTGGGGTAATAGTAGGGACCCCTCTGGGAGGGACCTTTTTAAAGCATTTTGTTTTTCTCTCTGAATACAGACACCAGTTACAGACCCAGTAGTCTCATGTGATGAGGTCATTTTTCCTCTCTCTGTCTCGTTAGATCGTCTTCCCCCTGGAACAGTGAAAGCCAAGGTAAGTACTAAATGTTCAGGAGATGAACTGTTTGTGTCTCAGTTCTAAGGCACAGTCTGTCTCTTCTTTGATGCTTAAACAGACATGAAACCCCACATGTTCTTTCATGATTCAGGTAGAGCATGTAATTTCTAATTCACTTCTATTATAAAAGTTTCTTTGTTCTCTTGGTATCTTTTGTTGAGCAGCAGGGATGTAAATTCAGGAGCATGCACGTGCCTGGAGAACTAGATGGCAGAAGTTTTGCAAGAATCTTATCTATATGCAAAACCACTAGATGGCAGCACTATTTCCTGCCATGTAGTTCTCCAGACACGTACCTAGGTATCTCTTCAACGAAGAATAACATGGGAATGAAGCAAATCTGATAATGGGGTAAACTGTAATATTTTAGAAAACTGTTTTCTCTGTCTGAATCACAAAAGAAAATGTTGGGGTTTGATATCCCTTTAAATGTATTCTGTGTCTCATAGCGAGAAACTGGAAGTAGCAGTGTTTTTCAATTAGTATTTTGTTTCTAGATTATAGTGACAGTCTGGAAAAGGGACGTAGAGCAAAGTCAAGTGAGAGCCCATGGATATCGATCTCTGTTGCAGAATTCAGCCCCAGGACAAATTTTCAGAGAAGAGCAAGCAACTTTCAAGGCTCAAGGTGACCCAAAACTTTGTTTACTTTCTGTTATCTTTTAATATATTTAAAGGGATAGTAAACGCCAAAAAACATTATTGTTTAAAAAGATAGATTATGCCTTTTATTTACCATTCCCCAGTTTTGCCTAACCAACACTGTTATAGAAATATACTTTTATCCTCTGTAATTACCTTGTATCTGAGCCTCTGCCTCCTTATATCAGATCTTTTGCAAGTGAAGGTCCATTTTGATGAATTAGTGCCCAGTTTTTAATAAACCTATTAAAACAAGGGCACTTTAATTCATCAAAATTGACATTTCACTGCTTTCTTCAAAAACTCACCTTTTAATCCTGGCAGACGCTCCAGCACATCCTCCGCCCATCGCAAGCCGTCTTCGCGGGTCCAAAATGATGAATCCAGCTTCCTCCAGTCACAGAGTTGCATCAGGTCAAGATTCCCCGGGGGGCAAGCTGTGATTGGAGGAAGCCTGATTCGTCATTTCTGACGTCTGCACAGGGTTTCGACAGCCGGGGGAATCGCTGGAGCTGCTACAAGGATTAAAAGGTAAGTTTTTGAAGAAAACGGTGAAATGTCAATTTTGATGAATTAAAGTGCCCTTGTTTTTAATAGGTTTATTAAAATCCGGACACTAATTCATCAAAATGGACCTTCACTTTAAGGCAATTAGTGCTGACTCTTGAATAACTCCACGTGCATGAGCACAATGTTATCTAATATGAAACACATGAAGTAATGTCCTCTAGCTGTGAAACTGTCAAATGCATTCAGATAAGAGGCCGCCTTCAAGGGCTTAGAAATTAGCATATGAGCCTACCTAGTTTTAGCTTTCAACTAAGAATACCAAGAGAACAAAGCAAATGTAATGATAAAAGTAAATTAGAAAGTTGTTTAAAATTACATACCCTATCTGAATCATGAAAGTTTAATTTGGACTTTACTATCCCTTTTACATTTCTTATTCTTAGTGAATTTCTGTTTTCTTTCTTTATAAGCTGTCTAAACCTTACGTCCTGTTATCTCCCTTTCCTTTGTATATCAGGCTACCCTCTCAATTATCTTTTTCTCTGCTCTCTCTTTCTCTTTCTCATAGTGAGTACACTCCTCACCGTCCTCCCACCTCCCACCCTCAGGTGCCGTCAGATCAACGTGTCCGGGAAACATCTTACAGCTCTAAAAGGTGATAAAATGGAGGAGATAATCTTTGTAACTCAGCATTTTACTTCAGTCATAAACATCTGAGTAAAATAGGTCTTTTTCACATTTTTTGTTTTTCTCCCCTTCTCAGTATTGAACACATCTTCTCAGGATGACATCTGCATTCGAGATGTGCGTATTCTCCCAAACCTAAATGCCAGTTACCTTCCTGTTATGCCAGATGGATCAGTATTGCTAGTGGACAATGTATGGTAAGGGGAGAACAGGGAAGAAATAAACATTTGAACAAGATCAGACCTTTTGGATCTGTATTTTTAATAGTTAACTTTAATATGAGGTAGCAGCTTAGATCACATAAAACTTAGGCCCACATATGTTTAGGACAGATGTGGAATGAAACTCTCATTTATTACATATTACCTTCATAGAGTATAGACATTAGAAGTCTGTATTTATTACAGATTGTCTTTCCATTTGTGTGAAGTGTATGGGCAGGAATGTTTACTACCAGTGTTATAACTGTAAGGAGAGGTGCTGTATATGTACTAGAGATGTACATGCGGACGAAGGTGGCTCTTCTAGCCGCTCGGCTATTTTCATTGCCAAATGAATTCTTGTGCAACAGTTACACGCTGAAATCTGTGCAAATCCACAAGAATGAATTTGGCAACGAAAATAGCCAAATGGCACAAAGGGCCACATTCGGAGCTTCACAGAACCTCTGAATGCAAATCTCTAATATGTATCTAGTTGTATGACCTAAAGACTGAATGTTTTATTGAGGTAAATTGTCCTTTCATATATTTACTTGTACAAAAAATTTTTATCACTTAAAGGGACATGAAACCTATTATATTATTTTATGACAGAGCAGTAATGCACTACTGAGAGCTAGCTGAACACATCTAGTTAGTCAATCACAAGAGAGACAAATGTGTGCAGGCTGTCACTAGTGTAGAATATGTACATATTCTTTTTCAACAATGGATACAAGAGAACAAAGTACAGTTGAAAATATAAGTGAATTTATTAAAAGTGTATTTAAATAACATGCTCTATCTGAATCGTGCACGTTTACTATTTACTTTCCTTTTATTATTAGAGTTAGTGCTCACTGTCGTCTCCTGTTTCTCTTGTTATTCTGGTTACTTCAGGCCAAAAAGGCTTAAAAACATAGTCCCTGATAGCTCAGTATTTCTGTTGTATCATATGTCTAGCATTTGTATATAGTATTGATACAGCACCAGTGCTATTTATCATGTCTATAAATAAGTATACATGTATAAAGGTTAAAGGAATATAAAACCCCAAATGTTTCTTTCATGATTGAGATCGAGCATACAATTATAAACAACTTTGCAGTTTACTTCTATTATCAAATATGCTTCATTCTCTTGGTATCCTTTATTGAAGTAGCATTTTTCTTTTTTAGCCATTTGTAAAGTGCACATTTTTAAGGTTGTGGGTTTTTTTTTTTTTTTTAAAGTGACATCCTCAATTATTTTCTATTGCTCATGTTAAAGTAAGAAAGAGAAGCATTTACATATAAAATGTATCTATTAATCTATTTTGGCATGAAATAAAAACTGTTGAAGTTAGAACTATTACAGCTGTATCAGTTTTGTATTTTCTTTCATGCTCATTGGGTGATAGGTACTTCCTGCTCATGATGATTGGCTGATAGCTACTTCTTGCTAATGCTCATGTTTAAAAGGACATAATGGTCAAAACTGAAATGTTGCAGTATACATGTATTAGCAAAAAGTTATGTTTTATGAGGCATTCACACTTTGCTCATACACTCTACCAGTGCAGGAAAATGAGAGGTATTGTTTATAATTTCCATGATAAAATAACTGGCGTCATACAAACCACCACTAATAGAGCAATTTTATTATTTGAATGATGGTGCATAGGTTATGCGCTTAAATTAAAACGATCATAAATGTTAGAAGAAGGATTTTGCTTATATTTGTATACTGCAAAATTATTTTTTCATCCCTAACTAAACTGCACTTACATACATATCTATTGTATTTAGCAGGGATGGCGAATCTTGGCCCTCCAGATGTTTCAGAACTACATTTCCCATGATGCTCATCTGGGCTTCAGAGTGTCTAAGTATCATGGGTAATGTAGTTCTGAAACATCAGGAGTGCCAAGGTTCGCCATCCCTGCTAAATGCTGCCCTTTCGTATCCGTTATAAAACATATAGTGTCCCTTTGAGCTGGTAGAAGAGCAGGGCCAGCGGTAACTTATCATTTTCATCTTAGCAACATATAACACAGCATAACACATTTATATCAAACTTAAAGGGATATGAAACCCAAATTTTTCTTTCATGATTCAGGTGGAGCATATAATTTTAAACAACTTTCAAATTTACTTCTAGTATCTAATTTACTTCATTTTCTTTGTATCATTTGTTTAAAAGCATATCTAGATAGGCACAGGAGCTTGGAGATAACTGCTGATTGGTGACTGAATGTGTATTCCCATTTTCATTGGCTTACGCATGGGTTCAGCTAGCTCCTAGGAGTACATTGTTGCTTCTTCAATAAAAGATACCAAGAGAATTAAGCAAAATTGATAACAGAAGTAAATTGGAAAGTTATTTAAAAATGTATAGTCTATCTGAATCATGGAAGAAAAAAAAAATGGGTTTCAGGTCTCTTTAAAACATGCCACTCAACCTACGATCCAGGCAAACATTTATATATTCTGCACAAATATACAGTGGGATACAATTAGTAAAGAGTGACACATTTTAGTGATTTCTTTTAACTTCAAGATGTTGTTTAAAATATTTTACATATTATTTTAGTAGCTATTCCTGGGAGTGATCTCTGAAATCTTTTTGCTTCCTATAGTCACCAATCAGGGGATATCAGTATGGCATCGTTCCTGCGTTTGCACAGTGGATCCTCACAACTTCCCAGTATGCTTTGTTCCCTGGAGGAGCACAACTTTTTGTTTCAGCTTCAAGCTGGGGAGCGCCCTCCAGTGGATGCCAAGGAGGTAACGGCATTACTCAAGCATGGTGGATGAAAGGGTGGTGTATTCTTTATATTATTTAACCTCCTTTTTTTTTTTTTTCCTCCTTTTATTTTTCCTTTCTGTTTCTCTTTTGTGCGACTCTTCCTTTTTTATTTTTTAACCCACTATCTATTTTTATATACCAGGGTCTGGAGGTTCCTTTGGTTGCTATAATTCACTGGTCAACCCCTAAACTGCCATTCACAGCCGGTATATATACTCATTACAGGTAATTGTTATTATGCATTTCTTGACACTTTTCTTTTGTTTTTATAGTGTATCATGTTTATGTACAATTCAATGGATTAAAAGTATTGCTTTAAGGCAGCATAATATATATCCACATTTAAGTACTGTGTTGTTAATATCTGCTTACAAAATGCATGTTCTAAACACATTTAAACAGCTGTTTTGTTAACATTTGAATTTATCTTTAGTTTATAGACATACCTTTTTTTAACAAATTCCTTGAGCGTGTTCATTTCCTTTACTGATCAAGTAATCACTGTGTAGCGGCAGTGAAGAAAACCTCAATTTTCAGAGGAAAATTTAGGAAAAGAGGCAAAATTTAAACAATGAATTCATATTGCAATAATTTTTTTTACTTTTTTTTTTTTTTTGTGCAATGCAAACATTTTGAAGAAAATTACTATTTCTTTTACACCGATAACCAAAAATGTTTCACATTTTTATTTTGCTCGTTTATATGGACACTTTTCCCTATAAAATGCCTAAAATGTTACAGTGCAGTTTCGTGATTGATTTTGCCTGCTCCTCCTGTAATTTAACATTGAAAATTGTAGTATTTAAATTCCTGCCCCCCCCCCCCCAGAGGAGCTGGTGTGCATTCCATGGAATGTTGAACCCTGACATGCCGCACAGTGATTGGTTGATACATGCAGAGCTTGTTAATATCTGTCTTTAATTGGACACAGCAAATAAAAGATAGATAAACAGAATTCAAGAGGAATTGCGTAACAGGACATAACTGACCAGAATAAAATGACCAGTTTTAAATGCAAAATCTAATTCATATGTAAATATTTTGCTTTGCAATGAATAATTGCTGATCTGTACATAAACATTGCATTTAGTGTTCTGAGTGTAGGTTGTACATTGTTTCAATGAAAATAAATGGTTAGATATTCTCTTGATTCACAGTGTGCAGCTTTGCAATGCTGGCTACAGTAATAGGTTAAGAGAGGAAGAATAGTTCACAGCTTTTCTGTTTCAGGATGTGTTTAGGCATGTGCACACGCCCTGTTTCCTACATGATGCAACTTGACCAGCCTTTGCCTGTTTGCAAATATATCTCAAATTACTGAACAGAGTTAAAAGCCTCCACTTTGTAGCTTTCTTGCATATTTAAAGCAAATACATTCACTAATTCCTTGCAAGCCTGATTTAAGGGATACGAAAGTCATGATATAGACAGAGCATGTAAGCTTAAAGGGACAGGAAAGTTAAAATTAAACTTGCATGATTCAGATAGATCATGTCATTTTTAAATTCACTTCTATTTTCAAATGTGCTTCATTCTCTTGGTATCCCTTGTTGAAAATGAATATGCACATATCATACACTAGTGGGAGCTGCTGCTAATTGGTGCCTGCACACATTTGTCTCTTGTGATTGGCTAACTAGCTGTGTTCAGAGCAAAGGATAACAAGAGAATGAAGCAAATTTTGATAATAGAAGTAAATCGGAAAGTTGTTTAAAATTGTATGTTCTATCCAAATCATGAAAACATTTTTTGGGGTTTTCTGTCCCTTTGAGATACTTCTGTTTTGTTGAAAAGAAGATGTACATATCTTACACTTCTGGGAGGTAGTTGGCTACACACAGGGGTGGACAAATATCATAATAGTTTACTAGTCAAGAGTTTAAAGCTACTTAGCCCAGAGGTAAAAAGTTTCTTGTCCTCTCATGATAATGTTTTAAAAAGAGCATGTAGCATACAACAGCAAATGAAAAGTTTTGCAGTGAAAAGTTTTTTTTTGCGATTTAGTATTTTTTTTTTTATGCATCTATTTTAAGCTAAAAAAAATTGTTTTTTTTTTTTTTTTTTTTAAACACATGGCCACTGTTAAAACCAGTGAACAGATTTGCTTGGTAGGAAGTACTTTGTATTGTGCAAGACATTAATTAAAGGGATATGAAACCCACGTTATTTTTTCATGATTCAGATAGGGCATGCAATTTGAAGCAACTTACTAATTTGTTCCTATTACCATTTTTTTTTTGTTCTCTTGGTATCATTATTTGAAAACGCAGGGATGTAAGCTTAGGAGCCAGCCCATTTTTTGGTTAATCACATGGGTAGAGCTTGCTGATTGGTGGCTAAATGTAGCCACCAATCAGCAAGCACTACCCAGGGTGCTGAACCAATAATGGTCTGTATCCTAAGCTTACACTCCTGCTTTTGTCAAATAAAGATACCAAGAGAACGAAAAAAAAAAATAGGAGGAGTAAATTAGAAAGTTGCTTAAAATTGCATGCCCTATCTGAATCATGATGGAAAAATCTGGGTTTTATATCCCTTTAAATTATGGTTCTTATGTGTGCATAGGAACACATAATGTCTCACACAATTCAAAGTGTGATCCAGGCAGCTAATGTGCTCCTTTCAGCAAATATGGCTGTAGGTTTATGTAGCACCAATCTTTGAGGTCCCCTGGTGCTGTCAAGTAGTGATATATATATATATAATTTTAAATGAGTGTATAGGTAGCTACGAAAAAGTTTCCATTCAGGATGTTGTTGTTTATTTACAGTTTCAGTTCTGAGTGCAGAAACTCTCAAAATTCTCTAAATTTATGCATTTGTTTCAGGCTTCCAAGTATCCGATTAGAGCGTCCGCGTTTTGTAATGACTGCTCAGTGTGACTCCCCTGTACAGACACACACTCCTTTCCGTGTTACTTATACTCTGCTCAATGATCTTCAGGACTTTTTGGCTGTGCGACTTGTGTGGACTCCAGAAACTAGCACAACTGGGGGAGGTAAGTATGGTAGAAAGGAAGGAACAAATAAAATAAATGGAAAACAAATGATATTGCAATATGTCATGACCGTATAGGAGGGTTTGGGACACATCACGCTGCAAAGCAATTGGGCAGTTGTATTAAATAGTGTCATTTGGGCTTCCCCAGGAAAGAGCTTGTCGGAGGAAGATCGGCGTGTAACACAGGCAGCTCAAGATGCAGTGGTGTGTCACACTCCTATTAACCGCCTTGGATTCTGTCGCAAAGGAAGCTCTGTCACAATAGGTGTCACTTTCATGGCTCTGAAATCTGGTCTGTTTGAGGTCAGTGAGTTTGAAGGCCAGGTTACTACGTTTGTTGTAAGCATAAAATATTTAATTATTGCAATATATATTCATTATTTTATTTTGTTTCCTTTTACTGTAAAATGCATCTGAAAATTGTACTTATTACACTTACTCCCAGGGAGGCTAGGGTTAATACGTTTAGCCAATTTATCTGTGACCTTTTGTTTACCTCCTCCTCCCTCACATTTTCCGTGCTGATTTGCTCTTTTAAGGTGGATTATCAGTTTTGCATCAACAGTCATGGTAGGAAAAGCATTCTTTGCAATAGCAGTGAGCATACAAGGTAGTTTGTTTATATTATTTATAACAGTGAAGATCCAGATCAAGTGCACTCACTTCCTCATTTAATATCCACCGGGGTGCATATGCAAAAAGTATTCAGAGTCAAAAGTCACAAAGACAATGCAACACTCACCGTTTTTCCCCCCATCATATTAAATTCAGCTTTAGTTAACAAACGGCGTAATTTGTTGGATGTTAACCCATTGAGAAAGGTGTCGGGTAGACACCGAAACGTTTGAGATATGGAATTTTAACGTTTGTTAAATAAAGCTGAATTTAATATGCTGAAAAAAAACGGTGAGTGCTGCATTGTCTTTGTGACTTTTGACTATAAGCTATTAGATAGAGATTAGAAAATAATATATGTCTGTTTAAATACCTGTTAAGTACATTAAGTAAGTAAGCATAATTGGTGCTAAACCACCTTAACTGTATATGTGCAAACATCTGTTGATTAATTGAGACGCCTCACAAGCATATAGACTTTTTTTTAGAGCAGAACAAATTATTTTAAGCAACTTTCTAATTTACTCCTATTATCAATTTTTCTTCGTTCTCTTGCTATCTTTATAAGCGCAAATGTAAGTCTTAGCAGCCAGACCATTTTAGGTTCAGCACCATGGATAGCGCTTGCTTATTGGACGCTTACATTTACCCACCAATAAGCAAGCATTACCCAGGTTCGGGCTCCTATGCATCACATTCCTTCTTATTAAATACAGATAGCAAGAGAACGAAGAAAAAATGATAATAGGAGTAAATTAGAAAGTTGATTAAAATTGCCTGCTCTATCTGAATCATGAAAGAAAAAAATTGGGTTTAGTGTCCCTTTAATTTCCGAGAAAAAGTTTAAATATACATTGTGAAAACAAAAAACTTTGCAATGCTTTTCCAGTCATTTTAAATCTGAAAATTATAGTATCTGCTCTCTCCCATAGAGGCTGGAGTGTATTCCCTAGGAATTCTAAATCTTGACCGTCCTACATGCTGCACAACCATTGCTTGGAGGGCAGGAGCTCATTTTATATCTGTTACAAACTGGCTACAGCAATAAGATAAACCACAAGCAAGTGGCTTTTCAATGGATGTGTCCCTGGAATGTAAAACGATACAAATGTCGCTAACAAATAGTTTATTATATCTGCAGATCTTTTGCAATGCAGTATTTTTTAATATTCGCACAAGAAATAAATTAATGTCCCTGTAAAGGGAAAGTAAACACCTTGAGATTTTAATATACAAGGTTAAATAATCTATAGTAAAACAAATCTGCAGTATTTCATGTGTCCTCTTTTCATCTAATTTAGCTCTAAAAATGTTGGATTTTCAGAATTAAAACTGCACGCTGCAGACGTCTCAAGGCTAACACGGCTACATATCTTTCCCTAATTGGCTTTAACAGATAAGAACTGCAAAACAATGCACTTTACACTAGCATAATGACTATTGCTAGCCCAGATTGGCTCCTCCAAATAAGTCAAGTGGTAGTTGGAGCTAACGAGTTTTGCTAATTTGTTTAGCTGAAATGTTTCTCTATATCAATGAAACAGCAGTGCAGTTACAAGGAGTTTACTGTCCTTTTAATACATAAGTGGGAAGTGGGAGAGGATGGTTTTGGAGGATCATGTATGAGATGCTTCATTTTCCATTGTCACTGTCGCCTATAGTCTGTTTTACTTTACAACCTTTAAAGTTCCTTTTTCTTTCCCTGTACATTCTTAAACTGACTCTCTAACTGTTTCTCTCCCAGTTGAGTCAGCACATGAAGTTGAAGCTCCAGTTTACTGCGAGTGTATCCCAGGCACCTCCAGATGCCCGCCCTGTATCACGCCGTAGTAGTCCCAGTAGCCCAGCCCTCAGGGATCTGGAAAGACAGCAGCAGGGAGGAGCACTAGGAAGATCCCAGTCCTTCTCCCACCAACAGCCCCCACGAGGACAGCTTATAAGGTGAGCGGTCAGATATTGAGGTCTAACGTTTACATTGTTACACCTATCACATGATTTTACTTGTCTTCTTCTGCACTTCTCCTATTATGGTTTCACAGATTTTGTCATATTTGCTACGCCTCTCACAATGTCATTGTTTCTTTTTGTTCTTGTAGGACTGGAAGTGTGATGGAACGCCGTGCTATCACACCCCCGGTGGGCTCTCCTCTTGGCCGTCCTCTGTACCTTCCACCGGAACGGGCTGCCCTCTCACTAGATAAAATTGCAAAGCGCCAGTGTAAAGTGCTGGTGGTGAATCCAGTACAGTGATCCTTGTGGGTCTGGGGTGAAATACGTTAGCTAGAACCTGGGATACCAGGCATGGGAGAAAAGCAAAATCATGTTTTGCCTGGAATTTATCAGGCTTAGGATGTGGGGCATACTAATAAGTAGGTACAGGGGCCATACCAATTCTGTGATCAAAGGGATGGATGGATGAGGGACCAGAAACCTTGGATAGAGAAATGAAATTGAATCCAAGACCTATGTATGTCAAGCTACTTTTATGAAAGGAGGAGAAGCATAGAGATCCGATTATAAAGAATGGACCAAACTAGCACAGGACCATATCTATGCACATCCCTCCTGATTTTAGGATTTATTTTATGTTTACGTACCTTTTTTAAAAAAAAAAACCCACACATTTCAGACATACTCTACTGAAAACGGAAGGCACCTCGCCAAAGACCATAGTACAAACGTCATCCTACAGCTGTTACGTTTATGATCTGAAAATTTTGAGTGTGCATGAATGTGTTTTTAGGAAACAAAATCATGACCCACTGAACTTTTTAATGGATTCATTGGGAAATATGGACAGTTAAATGCACTGGAGACCAAAGTGATTTAATGACAGTGATATATTTATTGGCTAACACCTCATTTTCTGCTGTAGGAGCACTATAGGATCTATTTATTGATTTGAGATTCCAGTTCTCTTCCACAAATATACTGTAGCAGATCAGCCTATTTATCTTGATGTTTTATTGTTTTTTGCACCTGGTCATCACTGGAATGTTCAGAGCTGAGACTTGAAATGCAACTGCATATGTTTTGCCAATATTAGGGGAGATAAACCCCAAACTGCACTTATCACCCGTTTTTTCCTGCCAATACTTGAGTGATATCTGTGACCTCACAGAACACAGACACTGGACGATTTTTATGTTTTTATATGTTGTTTATTTGTTTTAATGCAGCTAACTTTGTTTTATTAAATGATTATGTAATTTATTTTGAATGTGAGGCGGAAAATACATGGTGCAATTTTAAAGAAATACGTGTGTGCTTTTATTTTATTACTGGGACCAGAATACAAGGATTGTTGCAGCCAACAGCATGGCTTTGTTCTCTGCCCATATTACACAAACTGTTATTCCCTATAAAATAGAAAATGTAGAGGAACCAGTCCCATAGATATATAGACCAATAAACTGTTACCGCATCAATCTAATGTTGCGGAAAAAGCCACTTACACCTTTCAACACTCTTGTATAGCCTCTCACTGAAAAGTCCCATCCATATCGGTGCAGAAAAACAAACACGTTATCTTACAAGGGAGCAGGGACTCACTTCCAATGATCAATACGATCCGAAACCGAGCCTGTCGGCATCCCTCACTCTCTCTCTCGGCACAGGTATTCAGCGTGTATTGGCGTGTATGATGTCACAGATCCGGGACTCCCAATGAAATTAATACTTGGTTATAGGAGCAGGTACAGGCTTGCAGCGGTCAGGGTGCCATGAGCAATCCAGCTGGTAATAGAAAATCAGTAAAGGAAGAGGAGATGCTCAATTGAAATTAAAAGTTCTAAATATTTTATTTGTAATCCAAGTAGGTAAAAACTTCATGGAGGAACACAATGTGCAGTAAAGCGTAGCACAACTGGCTTACGCGTTTTGGCTATGATTACGGCGTAAGCCAGTGGTGCTACGCTCTACTGCACATTGTGTTCCTCCATGAAGTTTTTACCTACTTGGATTACAAATAAAATATTTTGAACTTTTAATTTCAATTGAACATCTCCTCTTCCTTTACTGATTCCCTATAAAATTACATACTTTACAGTTTTAAAAAAATATATACAAATTTAATTTTCAATCACTGTAATTGGAATTTCCAGGTTGTGGGAGCTTATGTGTAAATTTGATTGCTCGGACCCAGGCATTGCACCTTGACATCCAATCTTTTGTAAACAGCATAATCACCCCTTAAAAGGCTATTATAGTAAAAAAATTACATTCTCTAATACGTCCGCTAGACTACAAAGGGATCAAACACATAGTAGAAATACTGCTTAAGCACTGCTGGTTCTGAGCAGAAAATTACGCAGATCTAATCAGCAGCGCTAGTTGCACGATTAAGATGTAGAAGTAGCATTGCTGATTGGGTCAGCAGTGTTTCCTGCTCAGGAACAGCAGTGCTTTGCAAGTACCACACAGTATTTCTACTGTGTGTTTAACCCCTTTTGCAAGGGTTTAACACACAGTAGTTAAAGGGACAGTCAAGTCCAAAATTAATTTTCATGATTCAAATAGGACATGTAATTTTAAACTACTTTCCAATTTACTTTTATCACCAATTTTGCTTTGTTCTCTTGGTATTCTTAGTTGAAAGCTAAACCTAGGTACGCTTATGCTAATTTCTTAGACCTTGAAGGCCACCTCTAATCTGAATGCATTTAGACAGTTTTTCACCTTTAGAAGGCATTAGTTCATGTGTGTCATATAGAAAACATTGAGCTCACACACGTGAAGTTACCTAGGAGTTAGCACTGATTGGCTAAAATGCAAGTCTGTCAAAAGAACTGAAATAAGGCGCAGTTTGCAGAGGCATATGTAAAAGTTAATTACAGAGGTAAAACGTGTATTATTATAACTGTTGGTTATGCAAAACTGGGAAATGGGTAATAAAGGGATTATCTATCTTTTTAACCCCTTAATGACAACTGACGTACCAGGTACGTCATGCATTAACAATCAGTTAATGACAATGGACGTACCTGGTACGTCAGTTGTCTAACAGAGTGCTGGAAGTGATCACAATCACTTCCAGCAGCTCTGAGGGTATTGCAGTGATGCCTCGATATGGAGGCATCCTGCAATACCCCTTTACAAAACTCCGATGCAGAGAGAGCCACTCTGTGGCCCTCTCTGCACCGGTAGTGATGGTGCCTCTGACACAGGTGTGCATGTGGGCGCGCGTGCATGTGCGCACATTAGCCACATTGACACCAATGAAAAAATAAGGGGAAAAAAAGTTATTTTATTTTTTTTATATTTAAAAGGATCTGTGAGGGGGAGGGGGTGGGGGGGCTGCTACACTACAGAAATAAATAAACACAAATAACAGTTATAAATACAATTAAAATAAGTTTGGTTTGTGGGGCCAAACTGGGTACTGGCAGACAGCTGCCAGTACCCAAGATGGCGGTAATTAGGTAGGGGAGAGGGTTAGAGAGCTGGAGGGGGGGATCAGGGAGGTTGGTGCTAAGGCAGGGGTCCATCACAACTAAAATATTTTATAAATTTTATTTAAAAAAAAAAAAAACCTCTTATTTAGTACTGGCAGACTTTCTGCCAGTACTTAAGATGGCGGTAACAATTGTGGGGTGGGGGAGGGAAGAGAGCTATTTGGGAGGGATCAGGGGGTGGGATGTGTCAGGTGGGAGGCTGATCTCTAAAATTAACCCTACAAGCTACCTAATTTAACCCCTTCACTGCTGGGCATAATTCACGTGTTGTGCGCAGCAGCATTTAGCGGCCTTCTAATTACCAAAAAGCAACGCCAAAACCATATAAATCTGCTATTTCTGAACAAAGGGGATCCCAGAGAAGCTTTTACAACAATTTCTGCCATAATTGCACAAGCTGTTTGTAAATAATTTCAGTGAGAAACCTAAAATTGTGAAAATTGTAAAGTTTTTTTTTTTATTTGCTCGCATTTGGCGGTGAAATGGTGGCATAAAATATACCAAAATGGGCCTAGATCAATACTTGGGGTTGTCTACTACACTACACTAAAGCTAAAATTAACCCTACAAGCTCCCTAATTAACCCCTTCACTCCTGGGCATAAAACATGTGTGGTGCACAGCGGCATTTAGCGGCCTTCTAATTACCAAAAAAGCAACCACAAAGCCATATAAGTCTGTTATTTCTGAAAAAGGGGATCCCAGAGAAGCATTTACAACCATTTGTGCCATAATTGCAGAAGCTGTTTGTAAATAATTTCAGTGGGAAACCTAAAGTTTGTGACAAAATTTGTGAAAAAGTGAACTTTTTTTTTTTTTTTATCGCATTTGGCGGTGAAATGGTGGCATGAAATATACCAAAATGGGCCTAGTTCAATACTTTGGGATGTCTTCTAAAACAAAATATATACATGTCAAGGGATATTCAGATATTCCTGACAGATATCAGGGTTCCAAAGTAACTAGCGCTAATTTTGAAAAAAAGTGGTTTGGAAATAGCAAAGTGCTACTTGTATTTATTGCCCCATAAATTGCAAAAAAAGCAAAGATCATGTAAACATTGGGTATTTCTAAACTCAGGACAAAATTTATAAACTATTTAGCATGGGTGTTTTTTGGTGATTGTAGATGTGTAACAGATTTTGGGGGTCAAAGTTAGAAAAAGTGTGTTTTTTTCCATTTTTTCCTCATATTTTATCATTTTTTTTTTAGTAAATTATAAGACATGATGAAAATAATGGTATCTTTAGAAAGTCCATTTAATGACGAGAAAAACTGTATATAATATGTGTGGGTACAGTAAACGAGTAAGAGGAAAATTACACTGCAGAAATGTAAAAATAGCCATTGTCATTAAGGGTAAGAAAATTGAAAAATGGTCCGGTCATTAAGGGGTTAAACGACACAAATTCTGGTGTTGACTGTCCCTTTGAGGGCTGATAGCCTTAAAGGGACAGTCAACACCAGAAATGTTATTGTTTTAAAAGATAGATAATGCCTTAATTAACCATTCCCCAGTTTTGCATAACCAACACAGTTATAAAAATACATGTTTTACCTCTGTGATTACCTTTCATCTAAGCCTATGCAGACTGCCCCCTTATTTCAGTTCTTGAACAGACTGACATTTTAGCCAGTGCTCACTTCTTGGTAAATTCACGTGCATGAGCTCAATGTTATGTATATAAAACACATGAACTAACTCCCTCTAGTGGTGAAAATCTGTCAACTGCAGAGGCGGCCTTCAAAGTCTAAGAAATTAGCATATGAACCTCATAGGTTTAGCTTTCAACTAAGAATACCATAATCATGGATGTGTTTTTTTTGGACTTGAATGTCCCTTTAAAATTATATGATCAGACGGATTAGAGCAAGTTTCTACTATAATGACCGCTTAAGAATCGGAGTGATTTGTTAACATTTTGCCCCAAGTACCATAAATTTTATACAAAAGTTTAGGCACCCCTGACTATTTCCATGATTTTCATTTATAAATAATTGGGTGTTTGGATCAGCAATTTCATTTTGATCTATCAAATAACCGAAGGAAACAGTAATATTTCAGTAGTGAAATGAGGTTTATTGGATTAACAGAAAATGTGCAATATGCATCAAAACGAAATTAGACAGGTGCATAAATTTGAATACCTGTAACTACCTAGCACTGATTAATTGGAACACACAATTGGTTTGGTGAGCCCATAAAGCCTTCAGCTTCATAGACAGGTGCATCCAATCATGAGAAAAGGTATTTAAGGTGGCCAATTGCAAGTTGTTGTTGTTCTCTTTGACTCTCCTCTGAAGAGTGGCAACATGGGGGCCTCAAAACAACTCTCAAATTACCTAAAAACAAAGATTGTTCAACATTATGGTTTTGGGAAACGCTACAAAAAGCTATTGCAGAGATTTAAGCTGTCAGTGTCCACTGTGAGGAACATAGTGAGAAAATGGAAGACCACAGACACAGTTCTTGTTAAGGCCAGAAATAAAATTTCGGAAAGGCAAAGGATGGTGAGAATGGTCAGAAACAGCCCACAGACCACCTCCAAAGACCTACAACATCATCTTGCTGCAGATGGTGTTACTGTGCATCGTTCAACAATTCAGCATATGGGAGAGTGATGCGGAAGAAGCCTTTTCTGCACACACACCACAAACAGAGTCGCTTGAGGTATGCAAAAGCACATTTGGACAAGCCAGCTTCATTTTGGAAGAAGGGGCTGTGGACTGATGAAACAAAGATTGAGTTATTTGGTCATAACAAGGGGCGTTATGCATGGCGGCAAAAGAACACAGCGTTCCAAGACAAACACTTGCTAGCCATAGTGAAATGTAGTGGATGTTTAATCATGCTGTGGGGCTGTGTGGCCAGTGCCGGTACTGGGAATCTTATTAAAGTTGAGGGTCGCATGAATTCCACTCAATATCAGCAGATACTTGAGAATAATGTTGAGGAATCAGTCACAAAGTTTAAGTTACGCCGGGGCTGGATATTTCGACAAGACAACAACCCAACACACAAAAAATGACAAATACACAATTTCTGTTTTACACTGTTTTGTTGTTATTTTAATAAATTGATTCCCCAGTCTAGTCAACAGTTACCTGTTAGTTAAAATGGCACTAAAGTTGTGCATGTGTCATACTTCTGATGCTCACTGGGCATGGCATTTACAATCTCTGATTGACCGATTTTTATAGCACAGATGGGTGTATAAAATGGGACATTTTTGTCCAAAATAAGGTAAAATTGGAAGATTATGTGTGTATATATAGTTTACTAGTAAGAGAAGAAAAGTTTAAATTCCATTCAGAATTAAAGGACAAGTGCATAATAAAAAATAATGTGATAACACTTGCTATGAATTTCAGATAAGCTGTAGATTTTCCCCCTATTTGCCTGCTCCCTGTATCACGTGACAGCGATCAGCCAATCACAGACTAATATATATATATATATACATATACATACACACACACCACGTGAAGCTGTGCTCAGTAGGCGATGGTGCTTCAGAAAGTGTGCATATAAAAGATTGTGCAATATTTGATAAAGGAAGTAAATTGGAAAGTCTTAAAACAACATGATTTATCTGAATCATGAAAGTATAATTGTGACTTTAGTGTCCCTTTAATAATAGGAAAAAAAGCCATATTTATTTTACTCGTCCACTGCAATTACTTACTCCTACGGGGCTAGTGGATATATATATATATATATATATATATATATATATATATATATATATATATATATATATATACACACACAGTATCTCACAAAAGTGAGTACACCCCTCACATTTTTGTAAATATTTTATTATATCTTTTCATGTGACAACACTGAAGAAATGACACTTTGCAACAATGTAAAGTAGTGAGTGTACAGCCTGTATAACAGTGTAAATTTGCTGTCCCCTCAAAATAACTCAACACACAGCCATTAATGTCTAAACCAGTGGCAACAAAAGTAAGTACACCTTTAAGTGGAAATGTCCAAAGTGTCAATATTTTGTGTGGCCACCAATGTTACCTCTAATGCCAGTTTTGTGAGCAACACAGCAGTGAAACAGTTAATTAGAGCAATTAGCGAAGACTACACAATGCAGACTGCAAGGTGGGATTCCTTTATTAACTGTTTTACTGCTGGGCCGCACACAAAACTGGCCTTAGCGGGAATACAGGTGGCCACCATTATTTTCCAGCACTGCCTTAACCCTCTTGGGCATGGAGTTCACCAGATCTTCACAGGTTGCCACTGGAGTCCTCTTCCACTGCTCCATGATGACATCACAGAGCTGGTGGATGTTAGAGACCTTACACTCCCCCACCTTCCGTTTGAGGATGCCCCACAGATGCTCAATAGGGTCTGAGACATGCTTGGCCAGTCCATCACCTTTACCCACAGCTTCTTTAGCAAGGCAGTGGTCGTCTTGGAGGTGTGTGTTGGGGTCGTTATCATGTTGGAATACTGCCCTGCGGCCCAGTCTCCGAAGGGAGGGGATCATGCTCTGCTTCAGTATGTCACAGTACATGTTGGCATTCATGGTTCCCTCAATGAACTGTAGCTCCCCAGTGCTGTCAGCACTCATGCAGGTCCATGACATTCCCACCACCATGCTTGACTGTAGGCAAGACACACTTGTCTTTGTACTCACCTGGTTGCCGCCACACACGCTTGACATTATCTGAACCAAATAAGTTTATCTTGGTCTCATCGGACCACATGTCATGGTTCCAGTAATTTATGTCCTTAGTCTACTTGTCTTCAGCAAACTGCGAGCTTTATTGTGCATCATCTTTAGAAGAGGCTTCCTTCTGGGACCACAGCCATGCAGACCAATTTGATGCAGTGTGCGGCGTATGTACTGAGCACTGACACATAGAACCCCCCACCCCTTAAACTCTGCAGGATTGCTGGCAGCACTCATACGTCTATTTACCAAAGACAACCTTTGGATATGACGCTGAGCATGTGCACTCAACTTCTTTGGTCAACCATGGTGAGGCCTGTTCTGAGTGTAATCTGTCCTGTGAAACCGCTGTATGGTCTTAACCACCGTGCTGCAGCTCAGTTTCAGGGTCATGGCAATCTTCTTTTAGCCTAGGCCATCTTTATGTAGAGCAATAATTCTTTTTTTCAGATCCTCAGAGAGTTCTTTGCCATGAGGTGCCATGCTGAACTTCCAGTGACCAGTATGAGATAGTGTGAGAGCGATAACACCAAATTTAACACACCTGCTCCCCATTCACACCTGAGACCTTGTAACACTGAGTCACATGCCTCGGGGAGGGAAAATGGCTAATTGGGACATTTTCACTTAGGGGTGTACTCACTTTTATTGCCAACAGTTTAGACATTAATGGCTGTGTGTTGAGTTATTTTGAGGGGACAGCAAATTTACACTGTTATACAGGCTGTACACTCACTATTTTACATTGTAGCAGTGTTATTTCTTCAGTGTTGTCACAGGAAAAGATATAATAAAATATTTACAAAAATGTGAGGGGTGTACTCACTTTTGTGAGATGCTGTGTGTATATATATATATATATATCATACAAGGAGAAAAGGGATGACGATGGCACTACTGGAATTGTTGCCCTAATAATTATAATCAATCCCACATAGTAGGGGGTACCATAATCAATAACTAGAGGGCGGGTGCTGTACATATGTGGAAAGGAATATACGAAACAGATTCAGTACAGGACTGAACAAGCAATGTACATGGATAGCACTCAACAATTAGATAAGCATATGTCAATATTAAATACAGGATAGAAAGGATCCATGCAAGAACATTCTGTCTGCATAGAGACGTTTAAAACTTAACTTTTATTTCACAATAAAAACCAATTGAAATGATACACACAATTAAAAACACTGTAACAAGAAGGGCCCCCCAAGGTGAGAGGATAGGGTACTGCTCCAGGTAGCAGAGGGGCAAGAATGTGTGGGTACCCGGTACAATATAGGTAAATTATAATATAGGTCTCCTTCAACAGCCACAGAGCGAATGGACACACTGACTGGGGAAGGGATCCAGATAACTACCCAGACATGGGATTAAAGTAGTGTGGTTAAATCTAAGATAGAAAAAGATTGGCCAAATGCTCAAAAGTGGGGTTAGGGGTACCAAACAAAAACAAACTCGGTTGATATTGAATAGCGTGAGGGTGAATCAGTATAACTGAAAAACCGTCCTAGTAATCCGATTAGAGTTTACAAATATATGAAATCAATGATATCCCTGATAGTCAGTTGTATGGCCTAAAGTGAGTCAAATCGCACAAGTTATTTGGGTGTAAATCTATATATTGGTAAACGTGATGGAGACAGTAAATATTTAGTATTTAACAATATTACCTGCCCACTGAGGGTGTGTATCTATTGGCAATATTCAAATCACACAGTGCCCAAATATTAGAACAAAGTATATATCTTGGTAATTGATATTTCAGATCTCCAACCATCTAAGTATGATCCTATTGATTGAATAGCACATCTGGTGGGGTATAATAGTAGGGTACAATGAATACACCCAAAAGGAGGTGGATTTAATATTATTAAAATCAATATTTATGGTACCACATAGATTGGGTTAGTATGTATTAATATATAGACCCTGGATAGAGGAGGTGCAGTAAAGATAAGACCAATCCCTTACACTCGTACCTAAAGTAAGGATATAACTTATAGCTGTTGGCTATGAATGTAACCGCTAAAAGGTAGTTGTAT